>NW_028167458.1:0-53260 GCF_963513975.1 Fringilla coelebs | reverse complement strand
CCTGTTTTTCCCCCCAATCCCAGCCCTGAAGCTGATGAGCTCCTGCTGGGAGTTTCCCCATTTCTGCTCTGTTTATTCCCATTTTTCCCCCATTTTCCCCCCATTTTCCCCCATTTTTTTCCCCATTTATTCCCATTTTTGCCCTGTTTATTCCCAGTTTTTCCCCATTTTTCCAAATTCCCATTTTTTTCCCAAATTCCCATTTTTTCCCCCCAATCCCAGCCCTGAAGCTGCTGAGCTCCTGCTGGGAGTTTCCCCATTTCTGCTCTGTTTATTCCCATTTTCCCCCCATTTTCCCCCCATTTTTTCCCTATTTTCCCCATTTTTGCTCCATTTATTTCCATTTTTCCCCATTTTTTTCCCATTTTCCCATTTTTTCCCCCCAATCCCAGCCCTGAAGCTGATGAGCTCCTGCTGGGAGTTTCCCCCATTTATTCCCATTTCTGCTCTGTTTATTCCCATTTTTTCCCTATTTTCCCCCATTTTTTCCCCGTGTTTCCCCATTTTTGCCCCATTTATTCCCAGTTTTTCCCCTTTTTTCTCAAATTCCCGTTTTTTTTTCCCAAATTCCCGTTTTTTCCCCCCAAATGCAGCCCTGAAGCTGCTGAGCTCCTGCTGGGAGTTTCCCTATTTCTGCTCTGTTTATTCCCATTTTCCCCTGTTTTTTTCCCTGTTTATTCCCGTTTATTCCCAGTTTTTCCCCCTTTTTCCCAAATTCCCATTTGTTTCCCAAATTCCCATTTTTTCCCCACAATCCAGCCCTGAAGCTGCTGAGCTCCTGCTGGGAGTTTCCCCATTTATTCCCATTTCTGCTCTGTTTATTCCCCATTTTCCCCCCATTTTCCCCCCATTTTTCCTTATTTTCCCCTGGTTTTTTTCCCCGTTTATTCCCATTTTTTCCCCAATATTCCCATTTTCCCAAATTCCGGGTTTTTCCCCCCAAATCCCAGCGCTGAAGCTGCTGAGCTCCTGCTGGGAGTTTCCCCATTTCTGCTCTGTTTATTCCCATTTTTCCCCATTTTTTCCCCTGTTTTTTGCCCCATTTATTCCCATTTTTCCCTGTTTTTTTCCCAAATTCCCGTTTTTTTTCCCAAATTCCCGTTTTTCCCCCCCAATCCCAGCCCTGAAGCTGCTGAGCTCCTGCTGGGAGTTTCCCCATTTCTGCTCTGTTTTTTTCCCATTTTCCCCCCATTTTCCCCCAATTTTTCCCCATTTATTCCCATTTTTGCCCTGTTTAATCCCAGTTTTCCCCCTTTTTCCCAAATTCCCTGTTTTTTTTCCCAAATTCCTGTTTTTTCCCCCCAAATGCAGCCCTGAAGCTGATGAGCTCCTGCTGGGAGTTTCCCCATTTATTCCCATTTCTGCTCTGTTTATTCCCATTTTCCCCCCATTTTCTCCCCATTTTCCCCCATTTTTTCCCCATTTATTCCCATTTTTCCCTGTTTATTCCCATTCTCTCCCCCCTTTTTCCCAAATTCCCATTTTTTCCCCCCAAATCCAGCCCTGAAGCTGATGAGCTCCTGCTGAACATTTCCCCCTTTTTCCAAATTCCGTTTTTTTTCCCAAATTCCCATTTTTCCCCCCAATCCCAGCCCTGAAGCTGATGAGCTCCTGCTGGAGTTTCCCCATTTCTGCTCTGTTTATTCCCATTTTCCCCCCATTTTCCCCCCATTTTCCCCCATTTTTTCTCCGTTTTTCCCCATTTTTGCCCTGTTTATTCCCAGTTTTCCTGTTTTTTTCCCAAATTCCCCGTTTTTTTTCCCATTTTCCCATTTTTTCCCCCCAAATCCCAGCGCTGAAGCTGCTGAGCTCCTGCTGGGAGTTTCCCCATTTCTGCTCTGTTTTTTCCCATTTTCCCCCATTTCCCCCATTTTTTCCCCGTTTTTCCCCATTTTTGCCCCATTTATTCCCAGTTTTTCCCCCTGTTTCCCAAATTCCCGTTTTTTTTCCCATTTTCCCTGTTTTTCCCCCCAATTCAGCCCTGAAGCTGCTGAGCTCCTGCTGGGAGTTTCCCCCATTTATTCCCATTTCTGCTCTGTTTATTCCCGTTTTTCCCCCATTTCCCCACATTTTTTCCCCATTTATTCCCATTTTTGCCCCGTTTATTCCCATTCTCTTCCCCCTTTTTCCCAATTTTCCTGTTTTTCCCCAAATCCAGCCCTGAAGCTGCTGAGCTCCTGCTGGGAGTTTCCCCATTTCTGCTCTGTTTATTCCCAATTTCCCCCCATTTTCCCCCCATTTTCCCCCATTTTTCCCTGTTTTTCCCCATTTTTGCCCCATTTATTCCCATTTTTCCCTGTTTATTCCCATTCTCTTCCCCCTTTTTCCCAAATTCCCATTTTTTCCCCCCAAATGCAGCCCTGAAGCTGCTGAGCTCCTGCTGGGAGTTTCCCCATTTCTGCTCTGTTTATTCCCATTTTTCCCCATTTTTTCCCCTGTTTTTTTCCCCGTTTATTCCCATTTTTCCCCGTTTTTTTCCCAAATTCCCGTTTTTTTCCCAAATTCCCATTTTTTCCCCCCAAATGCAGCCCTGAAGCTGATGAGCTCCTGCTGGGAGTTTCCCCATTTCTGCTCTGTTTATTCCCATTTTTTCCCTATTTTCCCCCATTTTTTCCCCATTTTCCCCCATTTTTGCCCCATTTATTTCCATTTTTCCCCATTTTTTTCCCATATTCCCATTTTTTCCCCCCAATCCAGCCCTGAAGCTGCTGAGCTCCTGCTGGGAGTTTCCCCATTTATTCCCATTTCTGCTCTGTTTATTCCCATTTTCCCCCCATTTTCCCCCCATTTTTTCCTTATTTTCCCCTGGTTTTTTTCCCCGTTTATTCCCATTTTCCCCAATTATTCCCATTTTTCCCAAATTCCCGTTTTTTCCCCCCAATTCAGCGCTGAAGCTGCTGAGCTCCTGCTGGGAGTTTCCCCAATTTCTGCTCTGTTTATTCCCATTTTTTCCCTATTTCCCCCCATTTTTTCCCTGTTTTCCCCCATTTTTGCCCCATTTATTCCCATTTTTCCCTGTTTTTTTCCCAAATTCCCATTTTTTTCCCAAATTCCCGTTTTTTCCCCATTTTCCCCGTTTTTCCCCCCAATTCCCAGCCCTGAAACTGCTGAGCTCCTGCTGGGAGTTTCCCCATTTCTGCTCTGTTTATTCCCATTTTTTCCCTATTTTCCCCCATTTTTTCCCCGTTTTTGCTCCTTTTCTCCCCGTTTATTCCCATTTTTCCCTGTTTTTTTTCCAAATTCCCTGGTTTTTTTCCCAATTTCCCATTTTTTCCCCCCCAATCCAGCGCTGAAGCTGCTGAGCGCGCTGGTGGAGGTGGCGCTGGCGCTGGGGCAGCAGCGCGGGCACTGCCGGCGGCAGCTGGAGGCTGAGCAGGGCAAGGAGCCCCAGAGGAGGGGCAGCGAGCGCCTGGAGGGGCTGCAGCAGCAGCAGCTGCAGGTGGGACACGGAATTGGGGTGAAAAAATGGGATTTTGGGAAAAAATTGTGAAAAAACGGGGAAAAAACGGGAAAAAATTGGGCAAAAGGAGGGAAAAATGGAGAAAAACGGGGCAAAAATGGGGATAAACGAGGCTGAGCAGAGGGGCAGCGAGCGCCTGGAGGGGCTGCAGCAGCAGCAGCTGCAGGTGGGACACGGAAATGGGGTGAAAAAACGGGATTTTGGGAAAAATTGGGAAAAAATGGGGAAAAACGGGGGAAAAATGGGGAAAAATGGGGAAAAACGGGGGAAAAATGGGGCAAAAATGGGGATAAACGAGGCTGACCAGAGGGGCTGTGAGTGCCTGGAGGGGCTGCAGCAGCAGCAGCTGCAGGTGGGACACGGAATTGGGGGGAAAAAATGGGATTTTGGGAAAAATGGGGAAAAATGGGGAAAAACGGGGGAAAAATGGGGAAAAATGGGGCAAAAATGGGGAAAAACGTGGCAAAAATGGGGGCAAAATGGGCCTGACCAGAGGGGCTGTGAGTGCCTGGAGGGGCTGCAGCAGCAGCAGCTGCAGGTGGGGATGGAAATTGGGGTGAAAAAATGGGATTTTGGGAAAAAATGGGGAAAAAACGGGGAAAAATGGGGAAAAAATGGGGAAAAACGGGGGAAAAAACGGGGCAAAACGGGGGAAAAATGGGGAAAAAAGGAGCCCCAGAGGAGGGGCAGCGAGCGCCTGGAGGGGCTGCAGCAGCAGCAGCTGCAGGTGGGGACGGAAATTGGGGTGAAAAAACGGGATTTTGGGAAAAAATGGTGAAAAAATGGGAAAAATGGGGAAAAAATTGGGAAAAATGGGGAAAAATGTGGAAAAACGGGGCAAAAATGGGGATAAACGGGCCTGACCAGAGGGGCTGTGAGTGCCTGGAGGGGCTGCAGCAGCAGCAGCTGCAGGTGGGACACGGAATTGGGGTGAAAAAATGGGATTTTGGGAAAAAAACGTGGGAAAAAACGGGAAAAAAATGGGGAAAATCGGGGAAAAATTGGGCAAAAATGGGGCAAAAATGGAGAAAAACACGGCAAAAATGGGGGCAAAACGGGCCTGACCAGAGGGGCTGTGAGTGCCTGGAGGGGCTGCAGCTGCAGCAGCTGCAGGTGGGGATGGAAATTGGGGTGAAAAAACAGGATTTTGGGAAAAATGGGGAAAATTGGGGAAAAAATGGGGAAAATCGGGGGAAAAATGGGGAAAAACGGGGCAAAAGGAGCCCCACAGGAGGGGCAGCGAGCGCCTGGAGGGGCTGCAGCAGCAGCAGCTGCAGGTGGGACACGGAAATGGGGGGAAAAAATGGGATTTTGGGAAAAAAGGGGGAAAAAATGGGAAAAATGGGGGAAAAATGGGGAAAAATGGAGCAAAAATGGGGGAAAAATGGGGAAAAATGGGGGAAAAATGGGGAAAAATTGGGAAAAAACGGGAAAACCAGGGAGAAAATAGGGAAAAAACGGGGAGGAAACTTGAAAAATGGGAAGGAGAGGGAGAAATTGGGGAAAATGTGAGAAATGGGGGGGTTTGGGTGGAATTGTGGGGATTTTGGGGCGTTTTAGGGGGGAATTTGGGGGTTTTGGGGGGGATTTGGGGGATTTTGAGGGGGATTTTCGGGATTTTGGGTGAATTTGGGTGGGATTTGTTGGGATTAGGGTGGGTTTGGGGGGGATTTGTTTGGATTTGGGTGAATTTGGGTGGGATTTGGGGGATTTCGAGTGGGATTTGGGTGGAATTCTTGGGATTTTCTGTGGATTTGGGGGATTTTGGGTGAATTTGAGTGGGATTTGGGGGATTTTGGGTGGGATTTGGGTGGGATTTGTTGGGATTTGGGCGATTTTGAGTGGGATTTGTTGGGATTTGGGGGGTTTGGGTGAATTTGGGTGGAATTCTGGGGATTTGGGTGGGATTTGGTGAGGTTTGGGTGGATTTTGGGTTGATTTTGGTGGATTTTGGGTAGGATTTAGGTGGAATTCTGGGGATTTTTGTGTGGATTCGGGTGGGATTTGTTTGGATTTGGGTGGGTTTGGGGGTCGATTTGGGTGGATTTTGGGTGGGATTTGGGTGGAATTCTTGGGATTTTGTGTGGATTTGGGGGATTTTGGGTGAATTTTGGTGGGGTTTCGGTGGATTTTGGGTTGATTGTGGTGGATTTTGGGTTGATTTTGGTGGATTTGGGGTGGGATTTGGGTGGAATTCTGGGGATTTTGTGTGGATTTGGGGGATTTTGGGTGAATTTGAGTGGGGTTTCAGTGGATTTTGGGTTGATTTGGGTGGATTTTGGGTGGGATTTGGGTGGAATTCTGGGGATTTTTGTGTGGATTTGGGGGATTTTGGGGTGGGTTTTGGGTGGATTTTGGGTGGGATTTGGTGGATTTTGGGTTGATTTTGGTGGATTTGGGTGGAATTCTGGGGATTTTGGGTGGATTTGGGGGATTTTGGGTGGATTTTGGTGGGGTTTCAGTTGATTTTGGTGGATTTTGGGTGGATTTTGGGTGGAATTCTGGTGATTTGGGTGGATTTTGGGTGGAATTCTGGGGATTTTGGGAATTGCAGCTGCGGGAGCAGCAGGAGGAGCTGGAGCTGCTGATGAACGGGATCTTCAAGGGCGTCTTCGTGCACCGATACCGGTGAGGAAATGGGGAAAAACGGGGAGAAAACGGGAAAAATGGGGGAAAATGGGAGAAAATGGGAAAAATGGGGAAAAAAATGGGGAGAAAATGGGGAGAAAAGGGGGGGAAAATGGGAAAAACGGGGAGAAAATGGGGAAAATTAGGGGAGAAATGGGAAAAACGGGGGGGAAATTGGGGAAAATGGGGAGAAAATGGGAAAAATGGGGGGGGAAATGGGAAAAAATTGGGAGAAAATGGGAAAAATGGGGAGAAAATGGGGAGAAAATGGGGAAAATTAGGGGAGAAATGGGAAAAACGGGGGGGAAATGGGGGGAAATCGGGGAAAATGGGGAGAAAATGGGGGAAATTGGGAAAAATGGGGGAAAATGGGGAGAAAATGGGAAAAATGGGGAAAGATGGGGAGAAAATGGGGAAAATTAGGGGAGAAATGGGAAAAACGGGGGGGAAATTGGGGAAAAGTGGGGAAAAGTCAGGGAAAAAGGGGAAAGGAGGGGATTTGGGGGTCCCAGGGTGGGTTTGGGGGTCAGAGGGGAAGTTTGGGGGGATTGTGGGGGTGTTTTGGGGGATTTTGGGGTCCCAGGGGGGATTTGGGGGGGGTTTTGGGGTCCCAGAGGGGATTTTGGGGTATTTTGGGTGGGTTTTGGGATCTCAGGGGGTGTTTTGGGTGGATTTTGGGGCGTTTTGGGGTGTTTAAGGTGGATTTTGGGGTATTTTGGGGTGGTTTTGGGGTATTTTGGTGTGTTTTGGGTGGATTTTGGGGTGTTTTGGGGTGTTTTGGTGTGTTTTGGGGGTATTTTGGTGTGTTTTGGGTGGATTTTGGGGTGTTTTGAGGTGATTTTGGGGTGTTTTGGGGCTTTTTGGGGGGATTTTGGGGTGGTCTTGGGGGGATTTTGGGGTGTTTTAGGTGGATTTTGGGGGGTTTTGGGTGGATTTTGGGTGGATTTTGGGTGGATTTTGAGGCATTTTGGTGTGTTTTGGGGGATTTTGGTGCTTTTTGGGTGGATTTTGGGGTATTTTGATGTGTTTTGGGTGGATTTTGGGGTGCATTGGGTGGATTTTGGGGTGTTTTGGAGTGGATTTTGGGGTGTTTTGGAGTGGATTTTGGGGTGTTTTGGGGCATTTTGGAGCATTTTGGGGCATTTTGGGTGGATTTTGGGGCATTTTGGGTGGATTTTGGGGTGTTTTGGGTGGATTTTGGGGCATTTTGGGTGGATTTTGGGGTGTTTTGGGGTATTTTGTGTGGATTTTGGTGTGTTTTGGGTGGATTTTGGTGTGTCTTGGGTGGATTTTGGGTGGATTTTGGGGCATTTTGTGTGGATTTTGGGGTGTTTTGTGTGGATTTTGGGTTGATTTTGGGTGGATTTTGGGGTGTTCTGGGTGGATTTTGTGTGGATTTTGGGTATTTTTGGGGCTGAGCCCGGGGATGTGCTGCTCCAGGGACGTGGTGGCCGAGATCCGCGGGATCTGCATGGAGGAGCTGGGGCAGTGGGTGAGGAGATTCCCGAGCTCCTTCCTGACTGACAGCCACCTCAAGTACCTGGGCTGGACCCTGCACGACAAGGTGGGCACAGAATGGGGCAAAAAACGGCGAAAACGGGAAAAAATGGGGTAAAAACGGGAAAAAACGGGGAAAAAATCCCAAAAAATGGGAATAAAACAGGGAAAAATGGGAAATTCCCGGGGTCCTTCCTGACTGAGGCACCTCAGGGACCTGGGCTGGACCCTGCACGACAAGGTGGGCACGGAAACGGGGTAAAAAACGGGGAAAATGGGAAAAAACGGGGAGAAAATCTGAAAAAATGGGAGAAAATGGGGAAAAAATCCGAAAAAATGGGAAAAAAATGGGAAATTCCTGGGGTCCTTCCTGACTGAGGCACCTCAGGGACCTGGGCTGGACCCTGCACGACAAGGTGGGCACGAAACGGGGCAAAAAACGGCAAAACCGGGAAAAAATGGGGTAAAAACGGGAAAAAACGGGGAAAAAATGGGGAAAAAATCCGAAAAAATGGGAATAAAACGGGAAAAAATGGGAAATTCCCGGGGTCCTTCCTGACTGAGGCACCTCAAGTACCTGGGCTGGACCCTGCACGACAAGGTGGGCACGGAAATGGGGCAAAAAATGGGGAAAATGGGAAAAAATGGGGAAAAAACGGGGAAAAAATCCCAAAAAATGGGAAAAACCGGGAAAAAAATGGGGGAAAATGGGAAATTCCCGGGGTCCTTCCTGACTGAGGCACCTCAGGGACCTGGGCTGGACCCTGCACGACAAGGTGGGCACGGAAACGGGGTAAAAAACGGGGAAAATGGGAAAAAACGGGGAGAAAATCTGAAAAAATGGGAGAAAATGGGGAAAAAATCCGAAAAAATGGGAAAAAAATGGGAAATTCCTGGGGTCCTTCCTGACTGAGGCACCTCAGGGACCTGGGCTGGACCCTGCACGACAAGGTGGGCACGAAACGGGGCAAAAAACGGCAAAACCGGGAAAAAATGGGGTAAAAACGGGAAAAAACGGGGAAAAAATGGGGAAAAAATCCGAAAAAATGGGAATAAAACGGGAAAAAATGGGAAATTCCTGAGCTCCTTCCTGACTGAGCCACCTCAAGTACCTGGGCTGGACCCTGCACGACAAGGTGGGCACAGAATGGGGCAAAAAATGGGGAAAACGGGAAAAAATGGGGAGAAAATCTGAAAAAATGGGAAAAAATGGGGAAAAAATCAGAAAAAATGGGAGAAAATGGGGAAAAAATCCGAAAAAATGGGAAAAAAATGGGAAATTCCCGGGGTCCTTCCTGACTGAGCCAACTCAGGGACCTGGGCTGGACCCTGCACGACAGGGAGGGCAAAAATCCTGGAAAAATGGGAAAAATTGGGGAAAAAAAAAGGAGAATCCTGGGAAAAATCCCAGAAAAAATGGGGGGAAAATGGGGAAAAATTGGGGGAAATGGGGAAAGGTGGGAATTTGGGGATTTGGGAATTTGGGGATTTGGGGGTGGGGAATTTGGGGATTTGGGAATTTAGGATTTTGGGAATTGGGGAATTTGAGGGATTGGGGAATTTGGAGATTTGGGGATTTGGAGATTTGGGGATTTGGGAATTTGGGGGATTTGGGGAATTGGGGATTTGGGAATTTGGGAATTGGAATTTGGGGGAATTGGGGATTTGGGAATTGGGGAATTTGGGAAATTGGGAATTTGGGGGTTTGGGAATTTGGGGATTTGGGGAATTGGGGATTTGGGGATTGGGGAATTTGGGGGTTTGGGAATTTGGGGGTTTGGGAATTTGGGGGTTGGGGGATTTGGGGGATTTGGGGATTGGGGGAATTTGGGGATTTGGGGAATTTGGGGATTTGGGAAATTGGGGATTTGGGATTTTGGGGATTTGGGATTTTGGGGAATTTGGGATTTTGGGGGTTTGGGGATTTGGGGGATTTGGGGAATTTGGGGGTTTGGGAATTGGGGAATTTGGGGGATTGGGGAATTTGGGGATTTGGGATTTTGGGGATTGGGCAGATTGGGAATTTGGGGATTTGGGAATTTGGGGATTGGGGAATTTGGGAAATTGGGAATTTGGGGATTGGGGAATTTGGGGATTTGTGAATTTGGGGATTGGGGAAATTGGGGATTTGGGGAATTTGGGGATTTGGGGGAATTTGGGGATTTGGGGGAATTTGGGATTTGGGGGAATTTGGGATTTTGGGGCTTTGGGCTGCTGCAATTCCTTTTTTCCCCTGCAGCAGGGGGAGGTTCGGCTGCGCTGCGTGAGGGCCCTGCAGGGAATTTATGGAATTGCTGAGATGGCCCCGAGCCTGGAGCTCTTCACTGAGAGGTTCAAGGTGGGAAAATGGGGGAAATCCACGGGAAAATGGGAAAATCCATGGGAAAATGGGGAAAAATGGGGAAAATCCATGGGAGAAAATGGCAAAATCCATGGGAAAATGGGAAAAAAATGGGGAAAATCCATGAGAAAATGGGAAAATTGCTGAGATGGCCCCGAGCCTGGAGCTCTTCACTGAGAGGTTCAAGGTGGGAAAATGGGGGAAATCCACGGGAAAATGGGAAAAATGGGGAAAATCCATGGGAGAAATGGGGGAAATCCATGGGAAAATGGGGGAAATCCATGGGAAAATGGGAAAATCCATGGGAAAATGGGGAAATCCATGAGAAAATGGGGAAAAATGAGATAAATGGGGAAAAATGGGGAAAATCCATGGGAAAAATGGGGAAAATCCATGAGAAAATGGGGAAAAATGAGGAAATCCATGAGAAAATGGGGAAAATCCCTTTGTTTTTTTTGTGGGAATTGTGGGAATGTTGGGAATGTTGGAATTGTGGGAATTGTGGGAATGGTTGGAATTGTGGGAACGTTGGGAATGTGGGAATGTTGGGAATGTTGGGAATGTCGGGAATTGTTGGGAATTGTGGGAATGTCGGGAATTGTGGGAATGTTGAGAGTGTTGGGAATTGTGGGAATGTTGGGAATTGTGGGAATTGTGGGAATGTCGGGAATTGTGGGAATGTTGGGAATGTCGGGAATGTTGGGAATGTTGGAATTGTTGGAATGTCGGAATTTTGGGAATGTTGGGAATGTCGGGAATTGTGGGAATGTTGGAATTGTGGGAATGTTGGGAATGTTGGGAATGTTGGGAACGTTGGGAACGTGGGAATGTTGGGAATGTCGGGAATGGTGGGAATTGTGGGAATGTTGGGAATTGTGGGAATGTTGAGAATTGTTGGGAATGTTGGGAATTGTTGGGAATGTTGGGAATGTTGGGAATGTGGGAATGTTGGGAATGTCGGGAATGGTGGGAATGTTGGAATTGTGGGAATGTTGAGAATTGTTGGGAATGTCGGGAATTGTGGAATGTTGGGAATTGTGGAACTTTGGGAATGCAGCCCCGGCTGGTGGCCATGGCTCACGACAAGGAGCCCCAGGTGGCGCTGGAGGTGCTGAGGCTGCTCACGGACATGGACAGGTGGGAACGGGGGAAAAATGGGGAAAATCCGGGAATTTGGGGATTTGGGATTTGGGGTGGGGAAATTTGGGAATTAGGGGGGGAATTTGGGGATTTGAGGTGGGGAAATTTGGGATTTGGGATTTGGGGATTTGGGAATTGGGAATTGGGGTGGGGAAATTTGGGATTTGGGAATTTCGGGGGGGGGATTGGGAATTTGGGAATTTGGGAATTTGGAGTGGGGAAATCTGGGAATTTTTGGGGGATTTGGGGATTTGGGATTTGGGGGGGGGAAATTTGGGATTTGTGGATCTGGGATGGGGGGATTTGGGGTGGAGAAATTTGGGAATTTGGGGATTTGGGTGGGGGAATTGGGAATTTGGGGTGGGAATTTGGGAATTTGGGGTGGAGAAATTTGTGGTTTTGTGGGGGGGGAATTTGGGATTTGGGGTGGGGATTTTGGAGATTTAGGTATTTGGGATTTAGGGTGGGGAAATTTGGGGATTTGAGAGTTTGGGATGTGGGAATCTGGGAATTTGGGATGGGGAAATTTGGGGATTTGGGAGTTTGGGAATTTAGGATGGGAATTTTGGGATTTAGGGGGGAATTTGGGAATTTGGGGATTTGGGGATTTGGGGATGAGGAAATTCAGACATTTAGGGTGGGAATTTGGGGGGGAGTCTGGAATTTGGGGTCCAGCATTCCTTAAAATCCTGGATTTTTTTGGGAATTTGGGGCTGGGGGAGGAGGAATTGGGGATCCAGGAGTCCCAGAGTTCCTGGAATTCCCAGAATTCCTGGAATTTCTGGGAATTTGGCAGAAATCCTGGAGGAAAAGTTTTGGGAATGGGGGGAAATCGGGAATTTCGGGTCCGGGAGGCCCCAAAATCCCGGAATTTTTGGGGAATTTGAGGGTGGGAAAGGGGGAATTGGGGATCCAGGAGTCCCAGAATTCCCAAAATTCCTGGGAATTCCCGGGATAATTCCCAGGAACCTGGAGGAGGCCCTGACCCCCGAGGATTGCCAGAGCATCTTCCCCGTGGTTTTCGTCTCCAGCCGCTCCCTGGCCTCGGCCGCCGGCAGGTTCCTGTTCCAGAGGTGAAAATCCTTGGAATTCTGCCCCAAAATCTGGGAATTCTGCCCCAAAATCCTGGGAATTCTGCCCCAAAATCCTGGGAATTCTGCCCCAAAATCCCGGCAATTCCAGCCCCAAAATCCTCAGAATTCCAACCCCAAAACCCTGGGAATTCTGACATCAAAACTCTGGGAATTTCTGCCCCAAAATCCCGGGAATTCCCACCCCAAAATCCTGGGAATTCCAAACCCAAAATCCCAGGAATTCCAGCCCAAAAATCCTGGGAAATCTGCCCTCAATTCCTGGGACTTCCTGCCCCAAACCCTGGGAATTCCAGCCCCAAACCCTGGGAATTCTGCCCCAAAATCCTGGGAATTCCAACCCCAGAATCCTGGGAATTCTGCCCCAAAATCCTGGGAATTCCAGCCCCAGAATCATGGGAATTTCCACCCAAAGTCTGGAAATTCCTGCCCCAAAATCCTGGGAATTCCAACCCCAGAATCCTGGGAATTCTGCCCCAAAATCCCAGGAATTCCTGCCCCAAAATCTGGGAATTCCAACGCCAAAATCTGGGAATTCCAGCCCCAAACCCTGGGAATTCTGCCCCAAAACTCTGGGAATTTCTGCCCCAAAATCCCGGCAACTCCAGCCCCAAAATCCTGACAATTCCAGCCCAAAAACTCTGGGAATTTCTGCCCCAAAATCCCGGGAATTCCAGTCCTAAAACCCTGACAATTCCAGCCCCAAAATCCCGGCAATTCCAGCCCCAAAACTCTGGGAATTCCAGCCCCAAAATCCTGGGAATTCCAACTCCAAAACTCTGGGAATTTCTGCCCCAAAATCCTCAGAATTCCAGCCTCAAAATCCCGGCAGTTCCAGCCCCAAAATCCCGACAATTCCAACCCCAAAACTCTGGGAATTCCAGCCCCAAACCCTGACAATTCCAGCCCCAAAATCCCAGGAATTCCAGCCCCAAAATCCCAGAAATTCCAGCCCCAAAATCCTGGGAATTCCAGCCCCAAAACTCTGGGAATTTCTGCCCAAAATCCCGGGAATTCCAGCCCCAAAATCCCAGGAATTCCAAGCCCCAAACCCTGACAATTCCAGCCCCAAAATCCTGACAATTCCAGCCCCAAAATCCCAGGAATTCCAACCCCAAAATCCCGGGAATTCCAACCCCAAAATCCTGGGAATTCCAGCCCCAAAATCCTGGGAATTCCAGCCCCAAATCCCAGCAATTCCAGCCCCAAAATCCCAGGAATTCCAGCCCCAGAATCCCAGGAATTCCAGCCCCAAAATCTGGGAATTCTGACCCCAAAATCCCAGGAATTCCAGCCCCAAAATCCTGGGAATTCCAACCCTGAAATCCTCAGAATTCCAACCCCAAAATCCCAGGAATTCCAGCCCCAAAATCCCGGGAATTCCATCCCCGAGCTGTCCCAGCCCCTCCCCATTCCCGGGGGAATTTTCTGGAATCGGCTCCGGCCCCTCCCGGCAGCTGCTGCGATTTCCTCACCCACAGTTGGAATTTCCTCATCCCAGAATTTCCTCATCCCAGAATTTCCCCATCCCAGAATTTCCCCATCCCAGAATTTGGAGTTTTTCCATCCCAGATTTCCTCATCCCGGCCCTTCCCAATCCCTGGGGAAGGGGCAGGGTGGGGTCTTTGTTTTTCCCGATTTTTCTCCGTCCTGTTTGGATTTTTTCCTTTTTTTCCTCTTTTTTCTCCCTTTTTTTTTCCCATTTTCCCTCTTTTTTTTCCCCCTCTCCCCACTCCAATTTTTCCCCCATTTTTCTTTCCCTTTTTTCCCCCTTTTTTCTGAATTTTCCCAATTTTCTTTTCCATTTCCCCCATTTTTCTTTCCCTTTTTTCCCCATTTTTCCCCATTTTTCCCAATTTTCCCCATTTTTCTTTCCCTTTTCCCCCCATTTTTCTTTCCCTTTTTCCCCATTTTTCTTTCCCCATTTTCCTCCATTTTTCTTTCCCTTTTTCTCAATTTTTTTCCCCCATTCCCCCCATTTTTCTTTCCCTTTTCCCCCCATTTTTCTTTCCCTTTTTCCCTATTTTTCCCTATATTTCCCCATTTTCTTTCCGTTCTTTCCCCATTTTCCCCCCATTTTTCTTTCTCTTTTTTTCCCTTTTTCCCCATTTTCCCCATTTTTCTTTCCCCATTTTCCCCCATTTTTCTTTCCATTTTCCCCATTTTTCGTTCCCTTTTTCCCCATTTCCCCCCCATTTTTCTTTCCCCATTTTCCCCCATTTTTCCATTTCTTTCCCCAAATTTCCCATTTCCCCCATATTTTCCCACTTTCTGGGTGTTTTTCCCCCTTTTTCCCCCTTTTTTCCCCCCTTTCCCCCCGTTTTCCCCCATTTTTTCCCCATTTCCCCCCATTTTTCTTTCCCCATTTTCCCCATTTTCCATTTCTTTCCCCAAATTCCCCATTTTTTCCCCATTTTCCCCATTTTTTCCCCATTTTTCCCCCGTTCAGGCTCCTGGGCCGTGGCGGGGCCGTTGACCCCCGGAGTTTCCAGCTGCGCCTGCTGCGCTTCTTCCTGCGCTGCGGGGTGGGATTGGGGGAAAACACCGGGAAAACGGGAAAATTGGGGAATTTGGGGATTTGGGGGGAAAATTGGGGATTTTGGGAGGAGATTTGGGGGTTTTGGGGGGAAATTGGGGGAAATTTGGGGGGAAATTGGGGAAAATTGGGGGGAAATTTGGGGATTTTGGGCAGAAATTTGGGGGGAATTTGGGGAAATTGGGGGGGATTTGGGGAAATTTGGGGGAAATTTGGGGGTTTTGGGGGAAATTGGGGGGGTTGGGGGGAGATTGGGGGGAAATTTGGGGGTTTTGGGGGAATTTGGGGGGAAATTGGGGGAAATTTTGGGGAAAATTGGTGGAAATTTGGGAGAATTTGAGGGGAAATTTGGGGATTTTGGGGGGAAATTGGGGGATTTTGGGGGGAGATTTGGGGAAATTGGGGGGAAATTTGTGGAAATTGGAGGGAAATTTGGGGATTTTGGGCAGAAATTGGGGGGAATTTGGGGAAATTGGGGGGAAATTTGGGGATTTTGGGGGAGATTTGGGGAAATTCGGGGGGAAATTTGGGGATTTTGGGCAGAAATTTGGGGGTTTTGAGGAGATTTTGGGGGGAGATTTGGGGAAATTGGGGGGGATTTGGGGGGAAATTGGGGAAAATTCGGGGAGATTTGGGGAAAATTGGGGGGGGTTGGGGATTTTGGGGGGAGATTTGGGGTTTTGGGGGGCAAATTTGGGGGGAAATGAGGGGAAATTGGGGGGAAATTGGGGGATTTTGGGGGGAAATTGGGGGAGATTTGGGGGAAATTGGGGGGAAATTTGGGGATTTTGGGCAGAAATTTGGGGGTTTTGGGGGAAATTGGGGGAATTTGGGGAAATTGGGAAATTTGGGGAAATTGGGGGGAAATTGGGGGGGAAATTGGGGGATTTTGGGGGGAAATTTGGGGGTTTTGGGTGAAATCGGTGGAAATTTGGGGAACTTGGGGGGAAATTGGGGGAAATGGGGTGGAATTGGGGGAAATTGGGGGGAATTAGGGGGAAATTGGGGATTTTTGAGGGAGATTTGGGGAAATAGAGGAAAGTTGGGGGATTTTGGGGGGAAATTTGGGGTTTTGGGGGGCAAATTTGGGGGGAAATGAGGGGAAATTGGGGGGAAATTAGGGGATTTTGGGGGGAAATTGGGGGGAATTTGGGGAGGATTTGGGGATTTTGGGGGGAGATTTGTGGAAATTGGAGGGAAATTTGGGGATTTTGGGCAGAAATTGGGGGGAATTTGGGGAAATTGGGGGAAATTTGGGGATTTTGGGAGTTTGGGGGGAAATTGGGGGGAGATTTGGGGATTTTGGGCAGAAATTTGGAGATTTTGGGGGGATTTTGGGGGGAGATTTGGGGAAATTGGGGGGGAAATTGGGAAAATTGGGGGATTTTTGGGGAGATTTGGGGAAATTGCGGGTAAATTGGGGATTTTTGAGAGGATTTTGGGGGGAAATTTGGGGATTTTGAGGGGATTTTGAGGGGATTTTGAGGGGATTTTGGGAAATTGGGGGGAAATTTGGGGATTTGAGGGATTTTCAGAGAGAATTTGGGGATTTTGTGGGGAAATTTGGAAATTTTTGGGGAAAATTTGGGGATTTTGAGGGGATTTTGAGGGGATTTTGGAGATTTTTGGGGGAAAATTTGGGGATTTTGGGAGGAAATTTGGGGATTTTTGGGGGAAAATTTGGGGATTTTGGGAGGAAATTGGGGTTTCTGGATGGGATTTCAGGCGATTTTTGTGGGATGTTTGGGGTTTTTTTGGGGTTTTTTTTTTTGGGGTTTTTTGGGGTTTTTTTGGATTTTTGGGGTTTTGTTGGGGGGTTTTTTGGGGTTTTTTGGGTTTTTTGGGGGGTTTTTGGGTTTTTTGGGGGTTGTGACCCCAGTTCCCCCCCAGCTGCACGAGCACGGCGCCTACCTGGTGGATCCTACCTGGGGAAAATTGGGAAAAAATTTGGGGTTTTTTGGGGTTTTATGGGTTTTTTTTGGTTTTTTGGGGTTTTTTTTGGTTTTTTGGGGTTTTTTTTGGGTTTTTTTGGGGTTGTGACCCCAATTTCCACCCCCAGCTGCACGAGCACGGCGCCTACCTGGTGGATCCTACCTGGGGAAAATTGGGAAAAAATTTGGGGTTTTTTGGGGTTTTATGGGGTTTTTTTGGTTTTTTGGGGGTTTTTTTGGTTTTTTGGGGTTTTTTTTGGGTTTTTTTGGGGTTGTGACCCCAATTTCCACCCCCAGCTGCACGAGCACGGCGCCTACCTGGTGGATCCTACCTGGGGAAAATTGGGAAAAAATTTGGGGTTTTTTTGGGTTTTATGGGGTTTTTTTGGGTTTTTTTTTGGTTTTTTGGGGTTTTTTGGGGTTTTTTGGGTGTTTTTTGGGGTTTTTTGGGGTTGTGACCCCAATTTCCACCCCCAGCTGCACGAGCACGGCGCCTACCTGGTGGATCCTACCTGGGCAAAAATTGGGAAAAAATTTGGGGTTTTATGGGGTTTTTTTTTGGTTTTTTTGTTTTTTGGGGTTTTTTGGGTGTTTTTTGGGGTTTTTTGGGGTTGTGACCCCAATTTCCACCCCCAGCTGCACGAGCACGGCGCCTACCTGGTGGATCCTACCTGGGCAAAAATTGGGAAAAAATTTGGGGTTTTATGGGGTTTTTTTTTGGTTTTTTTGTTTTTTGGGGGTTTTTTTGGGGTTTTTTGGGGGTTTTTTTGGGGTTGTGACCCCAATTTCCACCCCCAGCTGCACGAGCACGGCGCCTACCTGGTGGATCCTACCTGGGGAAAATTGGGAAAAAATTTGGGGATTTTGGGAGGAAATTGGGGTTTCTGGATGGGATTTCAGGCGATTTTTGTGGGATCTTTGGGGTTTTTTGGGGGGTTTGGGGGGTTTTTTTTGGGGTTTTTTTGGGGGGTTTTTTGGGTTTTTTGGGGGTTTTTTGGGTTTTTTTGGGGGGGGGGTTTGGTGTCTTGGGGTTTTTTGGGTTTTTTGGGGTTTTTTGGGGTTTTTTGGAGGTTTTTTTTTTGTTTTTTGGGGGTTTTTTTGGGTTTTTTGGGGGGGTTTTTTGGTTTTTTGGGGGTTTTTTGGAGGTTTTTTTTTTGTTTTTTGGGGTTTTTTGGGGGTTTTTTTGGGGGTTTTTGGGTTTTTTTGGGGTTGTGACCCCAGTTCCCCCCCAGCTGCACGAGCACGGCGCCTACCTGGTGGATTCGCTGTGGGACTGCGCAGGGAACCACCTGAGAGACTGGGACACGGCAACCGGGCTGCTGCTGGGAACTGGGACCAGTATGGGACTGGGAGGGACTGGGTTATACTGGGAGGGACTGGGAATGGGACTGGGACACGGCAACCGGACTGCTGCTGGGAACTGGGACCAGTATGGGACTGGGATGGACTGGGAGGGACTGGGACACGGCCACGGGACTGCTGCTGGGAACTGGGACCAGTATGGGACTGGGAGGGACTGGGAGGGACTGGGACACGGCCACGGGACTGCTGCTGGGAACTGGGACCAGTATGGAACTGGGATGGACTGGGTTATACTGGGAGGGACTGGGAATGGGACTGGGACACGGCAACCGGACTGCTGCTGGGAACTGGGACCAGTATGGGACTGGGAATGGGACTGGGAGGGACTGGGAGGGACTGGGACACGGCCATGGGACTGCTGCTGGGAACTGGGACCAGTATGGGACTGGGATGGACTGGGAGGGACTGGGATGGACTGGGATGGACTGGGACACGGCAACGGGGCTGCTGCTGGGAACTGGGACCAGTATGGGACTGGGATGGACTGGGAGGGACTGGGATGGACTGGGATGGACTGGGACACGGCAACGGGGCTGCTGCTGGGAACTGGGACCAGTATGGGACTGGGATGGACTGGGAGGGACTGGGATGGACTGGGACAGACTGGGACACGGCAACGGGACTGCTGCTGGGAACTGGGACCAGTATGGAACTGGGATGGACTGGGACAGACTGGGAATGGGACTGGGACACGGCAACCGGACTGCTGCTGGGAACTGGGACCAGTATGGAACTGGGAGGGACTGGGATGGACCAGTATGGACCAGTATGGAACTGGGATAGACTGGGAATGGACTGGGATGGACCAGTATGGAACTGGGATGGACTGGGAATGGACTGGGATGGACCAGCATGGAACAGTATGGAACTGGGAGGGACTGGGATGGACCAGTATGGACCAGTATGGAACTGGGAGGGACTGGGAATGGGACTGGGATGGACCAGTATGGACCAGTATGGGACTGGGATGGACTGGGAATGGACCAGTATGGACCAGTATGGAACTGGGATGTACTGGGAGGGACTGGGGTGGGTCCAGACTCATCTGTACTGGTCCAAACTGGTCCATACTGGTCCCTCCATTCCCATTCCCACTCCAGGATTTCCCTGGGATGTTGCTGGTCCAGACTGGGGTTTGCGGCTTGTACTGGGTTATACTGGTCTGAACTGGTCTGAACTGGTTTATACTGGGTTATACTGGTCTGAACTGGTTTATACTGGTCTGAACTGGTTTATACTGGTCCGTACTGGTTTATACTGGGTTGTAGCAGTTTATACTGGTTTATACTGGTCCATACCAGTCCAGACTGGTTTATACTGGTCCATACTGGTCCATACTGGTTTATACTGGTCCGTACTGGTTTGCAGCCTGCAGCTGCACAAGGAGAAGGCTCTGGTGGAGATCCTGAGCTCCAGTGGGCTGCACTGGGTTATACTGGTTTATACTGGGTTATACTGGGTTATACTGGGTTATACTGGTTTATACTGGTTTATACCGGTCCATACTGGTTTATACTGGTCCGTACTGGTTTGCAGGCCTGCAGCTGCACGAGGAGAAGGCTCTGGTGGCGATCCTGAGCTCCAGTGGGCTGCACTGGGTTATACTGGGTTTTACTGGTTTATACTGGTTTATACTGGTTTATACTGGTTTATACCGGTCCAGACTGGTTTATACTGGTTTATACTGGTTTGCAGGCCTGCAGCTGCACGAGGAGAAGGCTCTGGTGGAGATCCTGAGCTCCAGCGCGCTCCGGCTGTGCCAGGGACACCCCCCCGTGGGCCGCAGCCAGCCCCGGAAGGTTCCGGAAACTCCGGAATTTGGGGGAATTTGGGACAGGAAATTGGGGAATTTTGGGGATTTTTGGGAATTTTGGGGATTTGGGGGGATTTTGGGGATTTTTCAGGGATTTTTTGGGAATTTTCGTGGATTTTTTGGGATTTTTGGGAATTTTTCAGGGATTTTTTGGGATTTTTGGCTCAGGAAATCTGGGAATTTTCAGGGGTTTTTGGGAATTCTCAGGAATTTTCGGGAATTCTGGGGAAACTGAGGATTTTTTGGGAATTTTGGGTCAGGAAATCTTGGGGGTTTTAGGGAATTCTGGGGATTTTGGGGAATTTTGGGGGAGGAAATTTGGGGATTCTCGGGGATTTTTTTGGATTTTCAGGGATTTGGGGTCAAAAAATTGGGAATTTTTGGTGGGGTTTTGGGAATTCTCAGGAATTTTGGGGAATTTTCAGGAATTTTTGGGAATTTTCAGGAATTTTGGGGAATTCTCAGGAATTTTGGAGAATTTTTGGGGATTTCTGGGCATTTTGGAGGATTCTTGGGGAGTTTTGGGTCAGGAAATTGGGAATTTTGGGGGGTTTGGGGTTGGGAATTCCAGGGGATTTTAGGGATCGGCGGTTCTGGGAATTCTGGTGGAATTTTGGGGGTCCGGGGCTCCCGGAATTGGGGGAATTTTCAGGAATTTTGGGGAATTTTTGGGAATTTTGGCATTCAGGACCCCTTGGAATGTCGAGAATTTGGGGAATTTTGGGGAATTTGGGGATTTTTGGGATTCAGGATCTCGTGGAATTGGGGGAGTTTTGGGAATCCTGGGAATTCCAGGGGATTTTGGGCTTCAGGAGCTCCTGGAATTTTGGGAATTCTGGGAATTTTGGGGAATTCCAGGGGATTTTTGGCATTCAGGACCTCCTGGAATTGGGGAATTTTGGGGAATCCTGGGAATTCCAGGGGATTTGGGGGAATTTCAGGAATTTTGGCATTCAGGACCCTCTGGATGGAATTTTGGGAATTCTGGGGATTTTTAGCCGGTGGGAGCCCCCGAAATTCGTGGAATCTTGGGGAATTTTGAGGGAATTTTGGGGTTTTTGTCCCTCAGGACCCCCTGGAATTTTGGGAATCCTGGGAATTCCAGGGGATTTTGGGCTTTAGGAGCTTCTGGAACTGGGGGAATTTTGGGGAATTCCAGGGGATTTTGGGGGTCAGGACCTCCTGGAATTGGGGGAATTTCAGGAATTTCAGCATTTGGGACCCTCTGAATGGAATTTTGGGAATTCTGGGGGTCTTTAGGGGGTGGGAGCTCCTGGAATTGGGGGAATTTTGGGGAATTTTGAGGGAATTTTGGGGTTTTTGTCCCTCAGGACCCTCGGGAATTCCGGGAATTCCGGGAATTCCGTCCCCTCATTCCCGTTTTTCCAGGTGTCCCCGCGGGAGCGGCGGGAGCAGCGCGAGGAGCGGGCGCGGCTCAGCCGGAGCCTCATCCCGGTGCTGCCCCAGCTCCTGCAGAAGGTCGGGAAAAACCCAAAATCTGGGAATTATTCTGGGAATTCTGGGAATTCTGGGAATTCTGGGATATGGCCACAGCGGGGGGAGTTCGGATTCTTGGGATATTTGGGCTTTTTTTGGGAATTTGGGGGGATTTGAGCTTTTTTTCCCCTTGGTTTTTCTGCCAGAATTCCCATTTTTCCTCCCAAATTCCCAGTTTTCCCCCCAAATTCCCATTTTTTCCCCTGGAATTCCCACTTTTTCCTTCTCAGAATTCCCATTTTTCCCTCCCAAATTCCCAGTTTTCCCTCCCAGAATTCCCAGTTTTTCCCCCCAAATTCCCACTTTTTCCTCCCAGAATTCTCAGTTTCCCCCCCCATTCCCAGTTTCCCCCACATTCCCAGTTTCCCCATTCCCAGTATCCCCAGCATTCCCAGTATCCCCCCCATTCCCAGTTTCCCCATTCCCAGTATCCCCAGCATTCCCAGTATCCCCCCCATTCCCAGTTTCCCCATTCCCAGTATCCCCAGCATTCCCAGTTTCCCATTCCCAGTTTCCCCAGCATTCCCAGTTTCCCCATTCCCAGTATCCCCAGCATTCCCAGTTTCCCCCACATTCCCAGTTTCCCCACAATTCCCAGTATCCCCAGCATTCCCAGTATCCCCAGCATTCCCAGTTTCCCCATTCCCAGTTTCCCCATTCCCAGTTTCCCCATTCCCAGTTTCCCATTCCCAGTATCCCCCCATTCCCAGTATCCCCCCATTCCCAGTTTCCCCCCACATTCCCAGTTTCCCCAGCATTCCCAGTTTCCCCAGCATTCCCAGTTTCCCCATTCCCAGTTTCCCCCCCATTCCCAGTTTCCCCAGCATTCCCAGTTTCCCCATTCCCAGTTTCCCCCACATTCCCAGTTTCCCCAGCATTCCCAGTTTCCCCATTCCCAGTTTCCCCATTCCCAGTTTCCCCATTCCCAGTATCCCCAGCATTCCCAGTTTCCCCATTCCCAGTATCCCCAGCATTCCCAGTTTCCCCATTCCCAGTTTCCCCATTCCCAGTATCCCCAGCATTCCCAGTTTCCCCATTCCCAGTATCCCCAGCATTCCCACTTTCCCCAGCATTCCCAGTTTCCCCATTCCCAGTTTCCCATTCCCAGTTTCCCCATTCCCAGTTTCCCCCCCATTCCCAGTTTCCCCATTCCCAGTATCCCCAGCATTCCCAGTTTCCCCCCACATTCCCAGTTTCCCCCACATTCCCAGTTTCCCCCACATTCCCAGTTTCCCCCACATTCCCAGTTTCCCCCACATTCCCAGTTTCCCCCACATTCCCAGTTTCCCCAGCATTCCCAGTTTCCCCCACATTCCCAGTTTCCCCATTCCCAGTTTCCCCATTCCCAGTTTCCCCATTCCCAGTTTCCCCATTCCCAGTTTCCCATTCCCAGTTTCCCTAGCATTCCCAGTTTCCCCATTCCCAGTTTCCCCATTCCCAGTTGCCCCAGCATTCCCAGTTTCCCCATTCCCATTTCCCAGTTCTCAGCCGAGCCCGAGGCCGTGGCCGCGCTCCTGGAGCTGCTGCCGCACCTGGAGCTGGGGCTGTTCCGCACCGCCCGCATGGAGAGGGTGAGACCAGTATAAACCAGTATAGACCAGTATGAACCAGTAACCATCCCATCCCAGTCCCTCCCAGTCCCTCCCAGTCCATCCCATCCCAGTCTGTCCCAGTCCATCCCAGTCCCTCCCAGCACCTGGAGCTGGGGCTGTTCCGCACCGCCCGCATGGAGAGGGTGAGACATTCCCAGTATAAACCAGTACAAACCAGTATAGACCAGTATAGACCAGTACAGACCAGTGACCATCCCATCCCAGTCCATCCCAGTTCCTCCCAGTCCATCCCAGTCCATCCCAGTCCATCCCAGCACCTGGAGCTGGGGCTGTTCCGCACCGCCCGCATGGAGAGGGTGAGACATTCCCAGTATAAACCAGTACAGACCAGTATAGACCAGTATGAACCAGTACAGACCAGTAACCATCCCATCCCAGTCCATCCCAGTCCATCCCAGTCCATCCCAGTCCCTCCCAGTCCATCCCAGTTCACTCCCAGTCCATCCCAGTCCCTCCCAGTCCATCCCAGTCCCTCCCAGTCCATCCCAGTCCCTCCCAGTCCCTCCCAGTCCCTCCCAGTCCCTCCCAGTACACTCCCAGTCCATTCCAGTCCCTCCCAGTCCCTCCCAGTCCCTCCCAGTTCACTCCCAGTCCCTCCCAGTTGACTCCCAGTCCATTCCCAGTGCCTGGAGCAGGTTCTGGGGCAGATCCAGGAGGTTTTTGGGAAGCACTCGGAGCCATTCCTGGCCCTCCCAGTCCCTCCCAGTCCATCCCAGTCCCTCCCAGTCCATCCCAGTCCCTCCCAGTCCCTCCCAGTCCATCCCAGTCCATCCCAGTTGACTCCCAGTCCATTCCCAGTGCCTGGAGCAGGTTCTGGGGCAGATCCAGGAGGTTTTTGGGAAGCACTCCCAGCCCTGCCCGGCGCTCTCGGTGTTCCTGAATCCCCTCCCAGTCTATCCCAGTCCATCCCAGTCCCTCCCAGTCCCTCCCAGTCCCTCCCAGTCCCTCCCAGTTCACTCCCAGTCCCTCCCAGTTCACTCCCAGTCCCTCCCAGTTCACTCCCAGTCCGTTCCCAGTTGACTCCCAGTGTGTTCCCAGTGCCTGGAGCAGGTTCTGGGGCAGATCCAGGAGGTTTTTGGGAAGCACTCGGAGCCATTCCTGGTGCTCCCAGTCCCTCCCAGTCCCTCCCAGTCCCTCCCAGTTCCTCCCAGTCCATCCCAGTTCACTCCCAGTCCATCCCAGTTGACTCCCAGTGTGTTCCCAGTGCCTGGAGCAGGTTCTGGGGCAGATCCAGGAGGTTTTTGGGAAGCACTCCCAGCCCTGCCCGGCGCTCTCGGTGTTCCCAGTGCCCCTGAATCCCCTCCCAGTCCCTCCCAGTCCATTCCCAGTCCCTCCCAGTTCACTCCCAGTCCCTCCCAGTTGACTCCCAGTCCATTCCCAGTGCCTGGAGCAGGTTCTGGGGCAGATCCAGGAGGTTTTTGGGAAGCACTCGGAGCCATTCCTGGCCCTCCCAGTCCCTCTCAGTGCCCCTGAATCCCCTCCCAGTCCCTCCCAGTCCCTCCCAGTCCATCCCAGTTCATTCCCAGTCCCTCCCAGTCCCTCCCAGTCCATCCCAGTCCCTCCCAGTCCATCCCAGTCCCTCCCAGTCCATCCCAGTCCCTCCCAGTTCATTCCCAGTGTGTTCCCAGTGCCTGGAGCAGGTTCTGGGGCAGATCCAGGAGGTTTTTGGGAAGCA
Source organism: Fringilla coelebs (assembly GCF_963513975.1). Classification (NCBI taxonomy): domain Eukaryota; kingdom Metazoa; phylum Chordata; class Aves; order Passeriformes; family Fringillidae; genus Fringilla; species Fringilla coelebs. The sequence continues at coordinate 28,676 of NW_028167458.1, read as the reverse complement.
CTCGGAGCCATTCCTGGTGCTCCCAGTCCCTCCCAGTCCATCCCAGTCCCTCCCAGTCCATCCCAGTCCCTCCCAGTCCCTCCCAGTCCCTCCCAGTTGACTCCCAGTGTGTTCCCAGTGCCTGGAGCAGGTTCTGGGGCAGATCCAGGAGGTTTTTGGGAAGCACTCCCAGCCCTGCCCGGCGCTCTCGGTGTTCCCAGTGCCCCTGAATCCCCTCCCAGTCCCTCCCAGTCCCTCCCAGTCCATCCCAGTCCATTCCCAGTCCCTCCCAGTCCCTCCCAGTCCCTCCCAGTTGACTCCCAGTGTGTTCCCAGTGCCTGGAGCAGGTTCTGGGGCAGATCCAGGAGGTTTTTGGGAAGCACTCCCAGCCCTGCCCGGCGCTCTCGGTGTTCCTGAATCCCCTCCCAGTCCCTCCCAGTTCACTCCCAGTCCCTCCCAGTCCATCCCAGTCCCTCCCAGTTGACTCCCAGTGTGTTCCCAGTGCCTGGAGCAGGTTCTGGGGCAGATCCAGGAGGTTTTTGGGAAGCACTCGGAGCCATTCCTGGTGCTCCCAGTCCCTCCCAGTCCCTCCCAGTCCATCCCAGTTCACTCCCAGTCCCTCCCAGTCCCTCCCAGTCCCTCCCAGTCCATCCCAGTCCATCCCAGTTGACTCCCAGTCCGTTCCCAGTGCCTGGAGCAGGTTCTGGGGCAGATCCAGGAGGTTTTTGGGAAGCACTCCCGGCCCTGCCCGGCGCTCTCGGTGTTCCTGAATCCCCTCCCAGTCTATCCCAGTCCATCCCAGTCCATTCCCAGTCCCTCCCAGTCCATCCCAGTCCCTCCCAGTCCCTCCCAGTTCACTCCCAGTCCATCCCAGTCCCTCCCAGTTGACTCCCAGTGTGTTCCCAGTGCCTGGAGCAGGTTCTGGGGCAGATCCAGGAGGTTTTTGGGAAGCACTCCCAGCCCTGCCCGGCGCTCTCGGTGTTCCTGAATCCCCTCCCAGTCCATCCCAGTCCCTCCCAGTCCATCCCAGTCCCTCCCAGTCCCTCCCAGTCCATCCCAGTTGACTCCCAGTGTGTTCCCAGTGCCTGGAGCAGGTTCTGGGGCAGATCCAGGAGGTTTTTGGGAAGCACTCCCAGCCCTGCCCGGCGCTCTCGGTGTTCCCAGTGCCCCTGAATCCCCTCCCAGTCCCTCCCAGTCCATCCCAGTCCCTCCCAGTCCATCCCAGTCCACTCCCAGTCCATCCCAGTCCCTCCCAGTTGACTCCCAGTGTGTTCCCAGTGCCTGGAGCAGGTTCTGGGGCAGATCCAGGAGGTTTTTGGGAAGCACTCCCAGCCCTGCCCGGCGCTCTCGGCCGCCTCGCGGGCGCTGCGGGCGCTCTGTGACCCGGAGCTGTCCCTGCACGGCCTCGGGGACATCGCCAGGAGCCGCCTCGGGGACAGCCTGGGGGACAGGTGCCACCTGCAGGTCACCGAGATGCTCCAGGTGGGGGCACCTGGGGGGGTTTGGGGGGGATTTGGGGACATTCTGGGGGGGTTTGGGGACATTCTGGGGGGATTTGGGGACATTTGGGGACATTTGGGGACAGCCTGGGGGACAGGTGCCACCTGCAGGTCACCGAGATGCTCCAGGTGGGGACACCTGGGGGCGTTTGGGGACATTCTGGGGGGGTCTGGGGACATTTGGGGACATTCTGGGGGCGTTTGGGGACATTTGGGGACATTCTGGGGGGATTTGGGGACATTTGGGGACATTCTGGGGGGATTTGGGGACATTCTGGGGGGATTTGGGGACATTCTGCGGACGTTTGGGGACATTCTGGGGACATGTGGGGGGGTTTGGGGACATTCTGGGGGGGTTTGGGGACAGCCTGGGGGCGTTTGGGGACATTTGGGGACAGCCTGGGGGACAGGTGCCACCTGCAGGTCACCGAGATGCTCCAGGTGGGGACACCTGGGGGGGTTTGGGGGGGATTTGGGGACATGTGGGGACATTTGGAGGTGATTTGGGGACATTTGGGGACATTCTGGGGGGATTTGGGGAGATTTGGGGACATTTTGGGGATGTTTGGGGACATTCTGGGGGGATTTGGGGACATTCTGGGGGGATTTGGGGACATTCTGCGGACGTTTGGGGACATTCTGGGGACATGTGGGGGGGTTTGGGGACATTCTGGGGGGATTTGGGGACATTCTGGGGACATTTGGGGACATTTGGGGACATTCTGGGGACATTTGGGGACATTCTGGGGGGGATTTGGGGACATTTGGGGACAGCCTGGGGAACAGGTGCCACCTGCAGGTCACCGAGATGCTCCAGGTGGGGACACCTGGGGGGGTTTGGGGGGATTTGAGGACATCCGGGGACATTCTGGGGGGGTTTGGGGACATTCAGGAGGGATTTGGGGACATTCTGGGGGGGGTTGGGACATTTTTAGGGTTTTGGGGACATTCTAGGGGGGGGTTGGGACATTTTTAGGGTTTTGGGGACATTCTGGGGCGGTTTGGGGACATCTGGGGACAGCCTGGGAGACAGGTGCCACCTGCAGGTCACTGAGATGCTCCAGGTGGGGACATTTGGGGACAGTTGGGGGACATGTGGGGACATTTGGGGACATTCTGGGGGGATTTGGGGACATTCTGAGGGGATTTGGGGACATTTGGGGGGGATTTGGGGAGGTTTTGGGGGGATTTGGGGACATTTGGGGGAGATTTGGGGACATTTTGGGGATGTTTGGGGACATTCTGGGGGGATTTGGGGACATTCTGGGGGGATTTGGGGACATTCTGCGGACGTTTGGGGACATTCTGGGGACATGTGGGGGGGTTTGGGGACATTCTGGGGGGGTTTGGGGACATTTGGGGGAGATTTGGGGACATTCTGGGGGGGTTTGGGGACATTCTGGGGACATTTGGGGACATTCTGGGGACATTTGGGGACATTTGGGGACATTCTGGGGACATTTGGGGACATTTGGGGACAGCCTGGGGGACAGGTGCCACCTGCAGGTCACCGAGATGCTCCAGGTGGGGACGCCTGGGGACATTTGGGGGGGATTTGGGGACATTTGGGGACATTCTGGGGGGGTTTGGGGACATTCTGGGGACATTTGGGGACATTCTGGGGGGATATGGGGACATTTAGGGACATTCTGGGGGGATTTGGGGACATTTAGGGACATTCTGGGGGGATTTGTGGACATTTTGGGGGGGATTTGGGGACATTAGGGGAGGATTTGGGGACATTTGGGGACAGCCTGGGGGACAGGTGCCACCTGCAGGTCACCGAGATGCTCCAGGTGGGGACACCTGGGGGGGGTTTGGGGGGGATTTGGGGACATTTGGGGACATTTGGGGGGGATTTGGGGACATTCTGGGGATGTTTGGGGACATTCTGGGGACATTTGGGGACATTCTGGGGGTGTTTGGGGACATTCTGGGGGGTTTGGGAACATTCTGGGGGGATCTGGGGACATTTTGGGGGGGTTTGGGGACATTTTGGGGGTTTTGGGGACATTTTGAGGAGGTTTGGGGACATTTGGGGACATCCTGGGGGCATTTGGGGACATTCTGAGGGGAATTGGGGACATTTGGGGACATTTGCGAGGGATTTGGGGACATTTGGGGGGCATTTGGGACATTTTGGGGGTTTTGGGGACATTTGGAGAGGATTTGGGGACAGCTTGGGGACAGGTGCCACCTGCAGGTCACCGAGATGCTCCAGGTGGGGACACCTGGGGGGATCTGGGGACATTCTGGGGACATTTGGGGACATTTGGGGACATTCTGGGGGGGTTTGGGGACATTCTGGGGGGGGGGTTGGGACATTTTTAGGGTTTTGGGGACATTCTGAGGGGATTTGGGGACATTCTGGGGGGGTTTGGGGACATTTTAGTGCCACCAGGCCGTGTCCCCAGACGAGGAGGGCACTGTGGGGACACTTTGGGGACATTTGGGGACATTTGGTGCCGTTGGTGTCCCCCAGGCCGTGTCCCCAGACGAGGAGGACGTTTATGGGCTGGCGGCCACCCTGAGGAGACTCTCGGCCCTCTTCAAGTGACACAGGGGACACTTGGGGACATTGGGGACATTGGGGGGGTTCAGGGGCTTGGGGACCCTCGGGGGGGTTGGGGACACTTGGGGACACTTGGGGACATCTGGGGGGTGGGGGCATTGGGGGGGATTTTGGGGATGTTTGGGACAAGGGCAGGGGGTGGCCCCCAGTGTCCCCAACCCCACAATGTCCCCAAGCCCACAATGTCCCCTCAGTGTCCCCAATGTCCCCAAATGTCCCCAACCCCCCCCAATGTCCCCATTGCCCTGAATGTCCCCAATCCCCTCCCCACTGTCCCCGTGACCCTGTCACTGTCCCCACTGTCCCCAACATCCTCAAATGTCCCCAAACCCCAAATGTCCCCACTGTCCCCAAATGTCCCCCAGTCTCCCCCAGTGTCCCCAATGTCCCCTCGCTGTCCCTCCCAGTGCCCCCCAGTCCCCCCCGGTGTCCCCAACGTCCCCAATGTCCCCAATGTCCCCGCAGTGACCATGACCTGACCCCCCAGTCCCTCCCAGTCCCCCCAGTCCCCTCAGTGTCCCCAATGTCCCCCCAGTGTCCCCAATGTCCCCAGTGTCCCCAATGTCCCCGGTGTCCCCAATGTCCCCAATGTCCCCGCAGTGACCATGACCTGACCCCCTGGTGTCCCCAGTGTCCCCAATGTCCCCAGTGTCCCCAGTGTCTCCAATGTCCCCAATGTCCCCAATGTCCCCAGTGTCCCCAATGTCCCCAATGTCCCCCCAATGTCCCCAATGTCCCCAATGTCCCCAGTGTCCCCAATGTCCCCAATGTCCCCAGTGTCCCCAATGTCCCCCCAATGTCCCCAATGTCCCCAATGTCCCCAGTGTCCCCAATGTCCCCCCAGTGTCCCCAATGTCCCCACTGTCCCTGCAGTGACCATGACCTGACCCCCTGGGGTCCCCAGTCCCCCCAGTCCCCCCAGTGTCCCCAGTGTCCCCAATGTCCCCTTGCTGTCCCCGCAGTGACCATGACCTGACCCCCCAATGTCCCCCCAATGTCCCCAATGTCCCCAGTGTCCCCCCACTGTCCCCAATGTCCCCGCTGTCCCCGCAGTGACCATGACCTGACCCCCTGGTGTCCCCAATGTCCCCCCAGTCCCCCCAGTGTCCCCAATGTCCCCAATGTCCCCAATGTCCCCAATGTCCCCAATGTCCCCAGTGTCCCCGCAGTGACCATGACCTGACCCCCTGGGGTCCCCAATGTCCCCAGTGTCCCCAGTGTCCCCAATGTCCCCAATGTCCCCAGTGTCCCCAGTGTCCCCAGTGTCCCCACTGTCCCCAATGTCCCCGCAGTGACCATGACCTGACCCCCTGGGGTCTCTGGTGTCCCCAGTGTCCCCAGTGTCCCCAGTGTCCCCAATGTCCCCAATGTCCCCGCAGTGACCATGACCTGACCCCCTGGGGTCTCTGGTGTCCCCAATGTCCCCAATGTCCCCCCCAGTGTCCCCAATGTCCCCAATGTCCCCAATGTCCCCAATGTCCCCGCAGTGACCATGACCTGACCCCCTGGGGTCTCTGGTGTCCCCAATGTCCCCAATGTCCCCAGTGTCCCCACTGTCCCCGCAGTGACCATGACCTGACCCCCTGGGGTCTCTGGTGTCCCCACTGTCCCCAGTGTCCCCAATGTCCCCAATGTCCCCGCAGTGACCATGACCTGACCCCCTGGGGTCTCTTCGTGCCGCTCTCGCAGCTCCTGCGCCGCGCCCTCGACACCGGGGAGGTGCCAGCGCAGGTGGGGACACCTGGGGACATCCTGGGACAGCTGGGGACACACCTGGGGACACCTGGGGACATCCTGGGGACACCTGGGGCCATCCTGGGGACAGCTGGGGGCAGCTGGGGACATCATGGGGACATCCTGGGACAGCTGGGGACACACCTGGGGGACACCTGGGGCCATCCTGGGGACATCCTGGGACACACCTGGGACACCTCGGGGGGGACTGGGGACACCTGGGACAGGTGGGGACATCATGGGGACGTCCTGGGACAGCTGGGGACAGCTGAGGACACCTGGGGGGGACTGGGGACATGTGGAGACACATGTGGGGACATCCTGGGGGGGACTGGGGACACCTGGGACAGCTGGGGACACCTGGGGACATCCTGGGGACACCTGGGGGACATCCTGGGACACCTGGGGACACCTGGGGACACACCTGGGACACTTGGGGGGGACTGGGGGACACCTGGGGACAACACCTGGGACACCTGGGGGACATCATGGGGACACACCTGGGGACACCTGGGGGGGACTGGGGACAGCTGGGGACAGCTGGGGACACACCTGGGGACAGCTGGGAACACCTGGGACACACCTGGGGACACCTGGGGACACCATGGGGACACCTGGGGACACACCTGGGGACACCTGGGACATACCTGGGGACACCTGGCGGGGACTGGGGACACCTGGGGACATCATGGGGACACACCTGGGACAGCTGGGGACACCTGGGGACACACCTGGGCCATTTTGGGGCCATTTTGGGCCAATTTTGGGCCGTTTTGTCCCATTTTTGTCCCTTTTGGGGCCGTTTTTGCCCCTCTGGCCCCGCGTGGTGGCCCTGTCCCCTCCCCAGGTGACAATCCCGGCCCTCTCCTGCCTCTTCTTCCACCTCTTCTGGGAGCTCTCCCGAGTGCCCGACTCCGGAGCCTCCCCGGTGAGCCAGCCCAAAATCCCCACAGAATTCCCAAAAAATCCCACCCCAAATTCCAAAAAATCCCACCTGAAATTCCCCCAAAAATCCCACAGAATTCCCAAAAAATCCCCTCCAAAAATCCCAAAAAATTCCCAAAAAAATCCCCCAAAATTCCCCAAAATTCTCAGAAAAATTCCCGCAAAAAATCCCCTCAAAATTCCCAAAAATCCCACCCAGAATTCACAAAAAATCCAACCCCAAATTCCAAAAAAATCCCCACAGAATTCCCAAAAAATCCCCTCAAAATTCCCAAAAAATCCCCACAAAATTCCCAAAAATCCCGCCCAAAATTCCAAAAATCCCACCCCAGAATTCACAGAAAATCCCACCCAAAATTCCCCAAAAAATTCCCAAAAAATGCCCTCAGAATTCCCAAAAAATCCCACCCAAAAACTTCCAAAAATTCCCACAAAATCTCCACAGAATTCCCCCAAAAAATCCCACACAGAATTCCCAAAAAGATCACAAAAAATTCCCCAAAAAATCCCCACAAAAATCCCAAAAAAATCCCCGTGGAATTCCCAAAAAATCCCCTCAAAATTCCCCAAAATTCCCCCAAAAATTCCCAAAAAAATCCCCTCAAAATTCCCGAAAAATCCCACCTGAAATTCAAAAAAAAAACGCCACAAAATTCCCCCCAAATTCCCCCCAAATCCCCTCAAAATTCCCAAAAAAAAAATCCCACCCGAAATTTCCAAAAAATTCCCACAAAATCCCCACAGAATTCCCAAAAAATACCCAAAAAATTCCCCAAAAATCCAACCCAAAAATCCCCACAGAATTCCCAAAAATCCAACGCGAAATTCCCCAAAAATCCCCCCAAAAATCCCCTCAGAATTCCCAGAAAATCCCACCTGAAATTCTCAAAAGATCCCGCCTGAAATTCAAAAAAAATTCCCACAAAATCCCCACAGAATTCCCAAAAAAATCCCCCCAAAATTCCCCAAAATTCCCAGAAAAATCCCCAAAAAATCCCCTCAAAATTATCAAAATCCCCACAGAATTCACAAAAAATCCCCGAAAAATTCCTGAAAAATCCCCCCAAAATTTCCCCCCAATCCCTCCAAAATTCCCTAAAAATCTCCACAAAATTCCCAAAAAATCCCCACAGAATTCCCAAAAAAGTCCAACCCGAAATTCCCAAAACAATCCCCACAGAATTCCCAAAAAATCCCCTCAAAATTCCCCCAAAAATCCCCTCAAAATTCCCAAAAAATCCCACCTGAAATTCCCAAAAAATCCCCCGAAAATTCCCCCAAAATCCCCCGAAAATTCCCAAAAAATCCCACCTGAAATTCCAAAAAAATTCCCACAAAATCCCACCTGAAATTCCCAAAATATCCCCACAAAATTCCCCCAAAAATCCCCACGGAATTCCCAGAAAATCCCCACAAAATTCTCAAAAAATCCAACCCAAAATTCCCAAAAAATCCCACCCGAAATTCTCCCCGAATCCCCCCAAAATTCCCACAAAATCCCCACAGAATTCCCAAAAAATCCCCCAAAAATTCCCCAAAAATCCCACCCAAAATTCCCATAAAATCCCTTGAAAATTCCCACAAAATCCCACCTGAAATTCCCAAAAAATCCCCTCAGAATTCCCAAAAAATCCCCTCAAAATTCCCTAAAAATCCCCACAGAATTCTCAAAAAATCCCCCCAAAATTCCCCAAAAATCCCCCCAAAATCTCCCCAAATTCCCATTTTTCCCCAAAATTCCCAATTTTTTTTCTCCAGAATTCCCAAAATTCCTGTATTTTTCCCCAAATTCCCGTTTTTCCCCCGATTTCCCAGGGCTCCCTGCAGGATCTGCCCTCCAGGGCCTCCTCATTTCTCTCCCTGTGCCCGAAAACCTCCCAAAAAATCCCCCCAAAAATCCCAAAAATCTCCCCAAATTCCCAATTTTTTCCCCAAAATTCCCAATTTTTTCCCCAAAATTCCCGTTTTTTCCCCCATTTCCAGGGCTCCCTGCGGGATCTGCGCTCCAGGGCCTCCTCATTCCTCTCCCAAATCTCCAGAAATCCCCAATAAATCCCCCAGAAATCCCAAAAAAACCCCCAAAATTCCCAGATTTCCACCCAAAATTCCCAATTTTTTTCCCCAGAATTCCCAAAATTCCCGTTTTTCCCCCATTTCCAGGGCTCCCTGCGGGAGCTGCGCTCCAGGGCCTTTATTCCTCTCCCAAATCCCCAGAAATCCCCAATAATTTCCCAAAAAAACCCAAAATTCCCGTTTTTTTTTCCCCCAAATTCCCAATTTTTCCCCCAGAATTCCCAAAATTCCCAAATTTATTCCCAAATTTCTGGAATTTCCCAGGGCTCCCTGCGGGATCTGCGCTCCAGGGCCTCCCTGCTGCTCTCCCTGTGCCAGAGCTGCCTCTCGGAGCCCGAGCCCGACCTCAGGGAGAAGGTCTGGAACCTTCCGGAACATTCCGGAACATCTGGGAGGGGTCTGGAACCTTCCGGAACATTCCGGAACATCCCGGGGCGGGAGGGAATTGGGATTCTGGGAGGGGTCTGGAACCTGCTGGAACATTCTGGAATATTCCAGGGGGGGTTGGAGTGCCTGGGAGTCAGGGAGAGGGTTCAGAACCTTCTGGAACATTCTGGAATTTTCTGGGGGAATTGGGGTGCTGGGATGGGTCTGGAATGTTCTGGGGTTTGGGGGTTCTGGGGTGGTTCTGGAACGTTCCAAGGGGAGTTTCAGGGGTTCTGGAACATTCCAAGGGGGGTTTGGGGGGTTCTGGAACATTCCAATAGGGGTTTTGGGGGTTCTGGAATATTCCAAGGGGGGTTTGGAGTGCCTGGGAATCAGGGAGAGGGTCCAGAACCTTCTAGAAAAATCCCCCCAAATATAAAAAAAAATCCCAAAAAAATCTCCAAAAAACCCCAAAAAAATCCTCCAAGAAATCCAAAAAAATCCCTCCAAAATCCCAAAAATTCCAAAAAAAGTCCTCAAAAAATCCTAAAAAATCCCCAAAAAATCCCCAAAACCCCCTCAAAAAATCCCCAAAAATCTCAAAAATTAAAAAGAAAAATCCGAAAAAATTCCCCCCAAAAATCTCAAAAATTAAAAAAAAAAAATCCAAAAAAATCCCAAAAAAATCCAGAAAAATCCCCTAAAAAAATCCTAAAAAATTCCCTAAAAAATTCCAAAAAATCCCAAAAAAATCCCCCCAAAAATCCCAAAAATTCCCCCCAATAAATCTCTAAAACCTCCCCAAGGAGAGGATCCCAAATCCCCTGAAAATTCTTTTTTATTTTCCCCTTTCCCAGGCTCTGCAGGTGCTGCTGGAGCTGCTGCTGCTGCTGGGCCCGGGGCTGCCGGAGCCGCGCCTGCGCCTCAGCCCGGAGCCGGCGCTGCCCCAGCTGGGGCTGGCCCTGCTCGACCTCGTCTTCCAGAACCTTCCGGAGCCCGACCCCGAGGACCGCGGTGAGCCCCGCAATTTCGGGGAATTTCTGGGAATTCCCGCCATTCCTGCCATTCATTCCCACCGTTCCATTCCCGCCGTTCCATTCCTGCCATTCCTGCCATTCATTCCCACCGTTCCATTCCCGCCGTTCCATTCCCGCCATTCCATTCCCGCCATTCCATTCCCGCCGTTCCATTCCTGCCGTTCCATTCCCACTGTTCCATTCCCCGCCGTTCCATTCCCGCCATTCCATTCCCGCCATTCCATTCCCGCCGTTCCATTCCTGCCATTCCATTCCCACCGTTCCATTCCCGCCGTTCCATTCCCGCCATTCCATTCCCGCCGTTCCATTCCCTCCGTTCCATTCCCGCCGTTCCATTCCCGCCATTCCATTCCCGCCATTCCATTCCCGCCGTTCCATTCCCGCCGTTCCATTCCCGCCATTCCATTCCCGCCATTCCATTCCCGCCGTTCTATTCCTCCCATTCCATTCCCGCCATTCCATTCCCGCCGTTCCATTCCCGCCATTCCATTCCCGCCATTCATTCCCCGCCATTCCATTCCCGCCGTTCCATTCCCGCCGTTCCATTCCCGCCGTTCCATTCCCGCCATTCCATTCCCGCCATTCATTCCCCCATTCCCACCATTCCATTCCCCGCCATTCCATTCCCGCCATTCCATTCCCGCCATTCCATTCCCGCCATTCCATTCCCGCCGTTCCATTCCCGCCATTCCATTCCCACCATTCCATTCCCGCCATTCCATTCCCACCATTCCATTCCCGCCATTCCATTCCTCCCATTCCATTCCCCGCCATTCCATTCCCGCCGTTCCATTCCCGCCGTTCCATTCCCATCATTCATTCCCGCCATTCCATTCCCGCCATTCCATTCCCGCCATTCCCATTCCTTCCGCCATTCCATTCCCGCCATTCCATTCCCGCCATTCCATTCCCGCCATTCCATTCCCGCCATTCCATTCCCACCATTCCATTCCCGCCATTCATTCCCGCCATTCCGTTCCCGCCATTCCATTCCCGCCGTTCCATTCCGTTCCCACCATTCCATTCCCCACCATTCCATTCCCACCATTCCCGCCATTCCATTCCCTCCATTCCATTCCCGCCATTCCATTCCCGCCATTCCATTCCCTCCATTCCATTCCCTCCATTCCATTCCCCGCCATTCCATTCCCGCCATTCATTCCCGCCATTCATTCCCGCCATTCCGTTCCCCGCCATTTCCATTCCCGCCGTTCCATTCCCCGCCATTCCATTCCCACTGTTCCATTCCCACCAATACATTCCCTGTTTTCCTGCCATTCCTTCCTGCCATTCCCCCGTTCCTGCTGTTCATTCCCAGGCCGTCCATTCCCGCCGTTCATTCCCGGTTTTTCTGCCATTCCCTTCCTGCCATTCATTCCTGGTTTTCCCGCCATACTTTCCCCGCTGTTCCTTCCTGCCATTCATTCCCGCCGTTCATTCCTGGTTTTCCTGCTGTTCATTCCCTCCCTTCATTCCCGCCGTTCATTCCCGGTTTTCCTGCCGTTCATTCCCACCATTCGTTCCACCATTCATTCCTAGTTTTCCTGCCGTTCCTGGTTTTCCCGCCGTTCATTCCCGGTTTTCCCACCATTCATTCCCAGTTTTCCCACCGTTCATTCCCGGTTTTCCCACTATTCATTCCTGGTTTTCCCCGCCATTCATTCCTGTTCATTCCCCGCCGTTCACTCCTGGTTTTCCCGGCGTTCATTCCCGGTTTTCCCGCCGTTCACTCCCGCCGTTCACTCCCCGGTTTTCCCGCTGTTCATTCCCGGTTTTCCCACCATTCCCTTCCTGCCATTCATTCCCGCCGTTCATTCCTGGTTTTTCCGCCATTCGTTCCCACCATTCCCTTCCCGGTTTTCCACCATTCCATCCCCGCCATTCCATCCCCACCATTCATTCCTGGTTTTCCCACCATTCATTCCCGGTTTTCCCGCTGTTCATTCCCGGTTTTCCCGCCATTCATTCCCGGTTTTCCCCACCGTTCATTCCCGCCGTTCACTCCCAGTTTTCCTGCCATTCATTCCCAGTTTTCCCGCCATTCATTCACGGTTTTCCCACCATTCATTCCTGGTTTTCCCGCCGTTCATTCCCACCGTTCACTCCCAGTTTTCCCGCCGTTCACTCCCAGTTTTCCCGCCGTTCATTCCCAGTTTTCCCGCCATTCATTCCCGGTTTTCCCGCCATTCATTCCCGGTTTTCCCACCATTCATTCCCGGTTTTCCCGCCATTCCATTCCCGCCATTCCATTCCCGCCATTCCATCCCCACCGTTCATTCCCGGTTTTCCCTCCGTTCACTCCCACGTTCCGGAACGTTCTGGAACGTTCCGGCAGGTGCAGCCGAGCGCCGCCTGGAGGCGCTGCAGAGCCGGCGGGCGCTGCTGGCCGCCTTCTGCCGCCTGCTGCTGCGCGGGGCCCTGGGGCTGCGGGCGGCCGCCGACGTCTTCAAACAGTACTGCAAGGTACGGGGGGATCCCCAAAAATGGGGGGGGACCCCAAAAATGGGGGGACCCCAAAAATGGGGATCCCCAAATTGGGGAGGGGTCAAACAGCACTGCAGGGTATGGGGGGATCCCCAAATTGAGGGCGCTGGGGCTGCGGGCTGCCGCCGACGTCTTCAAACAGTACTGCAAGGTACGGGGGGATCCCCAAAAATGGGGGGGGACCCCAAAAATGGGGATCCCCAAATTGGGGAGGGGTCAAACAGCACTGCAGGGTATGGGGGGGATCCCCAAATTGGGGGCGCTGGGGCTGCGCGCCGCCGCCGCCGTCTTCAAACAGTACTGCAAGGTATTGGGGTGGGGGGATCCCCAAAAATGGGGGTGGGAGCCCAAAAATGGGGGACCCCTAAAATGGGGATCCCCAAAAATGGGGGGGGGGACCCCAAAAATGGGGATCCCCAAAAATGGGGGGACCCCAAAAATGGGGATCCCCAAATTGGGGGCGCTGGGGCTGCGGGCTGCCGCCGACGTCTTCAAACACTACTGCAAGGTACGGGGGGGGGGGATCCCCGAAAATGGGGGGGGACCCCAAAAATGGGGATCCCCAAATTGGGGGGGGGGTCAAACAGCACTGCATGGTATTGGGGGGATCCCCAAATTGGGGGCGCTGGGGCTGCGCGCTGCCGCCGACGTCTTCAAACAGTACTGCAAGGTACGGGGGGATCCCCGAAAATGGGGGGGGGACCCCAAAAATGGGGATCCCCAAAAATGGGGGGGGGGACCCCAAAAATGGGGATCCCCAAACTGGGGGGGCTCAAACAGTACTGCAAGGTACGGGGGATCCCCGAAAATGGGGGTGGGACCCCAAAAATGGGGATCCCCAAATTGGGGGCGCTGGGGCTGCGGGCTGCCGCCGACGTCTTCAAACAGTACTGCAAGGTACGGGGGGGGGGGGGACCCCAAAAATGGGGGGGGGACCCCAAAAATGGGGATCCCCAAAAATGGGGGGACCCCAAAAATGGGGATCCCCAAATTGGGGGCGCTGGGGCTGCGCGCCGCCGCCGACGTCTTCAAACAGTACTGCAAGGTACGGGGGGATCCCCAAAAATGGGGGGGGGACCCCAAAAATGGGGATCCCCAAATTGGGGGGGTCAAACACTACTGCAGGGTACGGGGGGGATCCCCAAATTGGGGGCCCTGGGGCTGCGCGCCGCCGCTGCCGTCTTCAAACATTACTGCAAGGTATGGGGGGGGGGAACCCCAAAAATGGGGATCCCCAAATTGGGGAGGGGTCAAACACTACTGCAAGGTACTGGGGGGAGGACCCCAAAAATGGGGGGGCTCAAGGGGGAACCCCGAAACTGGGGGGGCTTCAAACTGGGGGGGTTCAAAGTGTGGGGGCTGCGAACTGAGGGGGGTTCAAACACTACTGCAGGGTAGGGGAGACCCCCAAATTGGGGGGCTGCAAACTGGGGGACCCCGAAACTGGGGGGGCTTCAAACAGCACTGCAGGGTAGGGGGGAACCCCCAAATTGGGGGGCTTCAAACTGGGGGGGCCGCGAGGTTTGGGGGGGCTTCAAACTGGGGAGCTTCAAACAGCCCTGCAAGGTTTGGGGGGCCCCAGGGTTTGGGGGGGTCCTGGGATTTGGGGGGGGTCCTGGGATTCAGGGGGTCCTGGGATTCGGGGGGTCCTGGGATTTGGGGGGGTCCTGGGATTTGGGGGGGTCCTGGGATTTTGGGGGGGTCCTGGGATTTGGGGGGGGGTCCTGGGATTTGGGGGGCCCCTGGGTTTGGGGGGCCCCTGGGATTTGGGGGGTCCTTGGATTTGGGGGGGTCCTTGGATTTGGGGGGTCCTGGGATTTGTTGGGTCCTGGGATTTGGGGGGGTCCTTGGATTTGGGGGGGTCCTGGGATTTGGGGGGTCCTGGGATTTGGGGGGTCCTGGGATTTGGGGGGGGGTCCTGGGATTTGGGGGGGCCCCAGGGTTTGGGGGGGTCCTGGGATTTGGGGGGGCCCTGGGAATTGGGGGGCCCCTGGGTTTGGGGGGCCCCTGGGATTTGGGGGGTCCTTGGATTTGGGGGGGTCCTTGGATTTGGGGGGTCCTGGGATTTGGGGGGTCCTGGGATTTGGGGGGTCCTGGGATTTGGGGGGGGGTCCTGGGATTTGGGGGGGTCCTGGGACTTGGGGGGGGTCCTGGGATTTGGGGGGGGGTCCTGGGATTTGGGGGGCCCCAGGGTTTGGGGGGGTCCTGGGATTTGGGGGGGGTCCTGGGATTCGGGGGGGTCCTGGGATTCGGGGGGGCCCTGGGAATTGGGGGGGTCCTGGGATTTGGGCAGTTCCCACATTTTGGGGGGAATTCCAGGGATTTTGGGGGGAACATCCCAGGAATTGGGGGGATTTGGGGGGAATTTTGGGGAGAATTCCTGGGATTTGGGAGGAATTCCCGGGATTTTGGGGGGAATTCCTGAGATTTGGGGGGAATTTCTGGGGTTTTGAGGGGGAAATTTGAGGAATTTGGGGAGAATTTTTGGGGATTCCAGGGGGATTTCCCAGGATTTGGGGGGAATTTTGGGAAGAATTCCTGGATTTTAGGGGGATTCGTGGGGATTTGGGCTCTGGAATTCCCATTTTTTTGCCATTTTTGGGCATTTGGGGCTCCGGAATTCCCAATTTCCCGGGATTTTGGGGCTGTGCTGTTCCCAGATTTCTGGGAATTCCCATTTTTTGCCATTCCTGGGAATCCTGGGCTCTCTCATGCCCAGTTTTTCTGGGATTTGGGGGATTTGGCCTCTACCATTCCCAGATTTCTGGGAATTTTGGGCATTTGGTGCCCTGGAATTCCCATTTTTCTGGGATTTCGGGGCTCTGCCATTCCCAGATTTCTGGGAGTTCCCTTTTTTGGCATTCCTGGCCTCTCCCATTCCCAGTTTTTGGGATTTTTGCCATTCCTGGGCTCTCCCATTCCCAGTTTTTGGGATTTTTGGGAATCCTGGCCTCTCCCATTCCCAGTTTTTGGCATTCCTGGGCATCCTGGCCTCTCCCATTCCCAGTTTTTGGGATTTTTGGGAATCCTGGCCTCTCCCATTCCCAGTTTTTGGGATTTTTGGGAATCCTGGCCTCTCCCATTCCAGTTTTTGGGATTTTTGGGAATCCTGGCCTCTCCCATTCCCAGTTTTTCGGGGATTTTGGGGCTCTGCCATTCCCAGATTTCTGGAAATTCCCATTTTTTGCCATTCCTGGCCTCGCTCATTCCCAGTTTTTGGGATTTTTGGGAATCCTGGGCTCTCCCATTCCCAGTTTTTGGGATTTTTGCCATTCCTGGCCTCTCCCATTCCCAGTTTTTGGGATTTTTGCCATTCCTGGCCTCTCCCATTCCCAGTTTTTGGCATTCCTGGGAATCCTGGCCTCTCCCATTCCCAGTTTTTGGGATTTTTGGGAATCCTGGCCTCTCCCATTCCCAGTTTTTGGGATTTTTGCCATTCCTGGCCTCTCCCATTCCCAGTTTTTGGGATTTTTGGGAATCCTGGCCTCTCCCATTCCCAGTTTTTGGGATTTTTGGGAATCCTGGGCTCTCCCATTCTCAGTTTTTGGGATTTTTGGCATTCCTGATCTCTCCCATTCCCAGTTTTTGCCATTCCTGGGCATCCTGGCCTCTCCCATTTCCAGTTTTTCGAGGATTTGGGGGATTTGGGCTCTGCCATTCCCAAATTTCTGAGATTCTTGGGAATTTTGGTGCTCTGAAATTCCCATTTTTTGCCATTTTTGGGCATTTGGGGCTCCGGAATTCCCAATTTCCCGGGATTTCGGGGCTCTGCCATTCCCAGATTTCTGGGAATTCCCATTTTTTGGCATTCCTGGGCTCTCTCATTCCCAATTTTTCCAGGATTTGGGGGATTTGGCCTCTGCCATTCCCAGATTTCTGGGAATTTTGGGCATTTGGTGCTCTGAAATTCCTATTTTTTGCCATTTTTGGCAATCTGGAGCTCTCTCATTCCCAGTTTTTCCGGGATTTGGGGCATTTGGGCTTTGCCATTCCCAGATTTCTGAGATTCTTGGAATTTGGTGCTCCGAAATTCCCATTTTTTGCCATTTTTGGGGCATTTGGGGCTCCGGAATTCCCATTTTTTGCCATTTTTGGGCATTTGGGGCTCTCTCATTCCCATTTTTCTGGGATTTTGGGGCTCTGCCATTCCCAGATTTCTGGGAATTCCCATTTTTTGCCATTCCTGGCCTCTCCCATTCCCAGTTTTTGGGATTTTTGGGAATCCTGGCCTCTCCCATTCCCAGTTTTTGGGATTTTTGGGAATCCTGGCCTCTCCCATTCCCAGTTTTTGGGATTTTTGGGAATCCTGGCCTCTCCCATTCCCAGTTTTTGGGATTTTTGGGAATCCTGGCCTCTCTCATTCCCAGTTTTTGGGATTTTTGGCATTCCTGATCTCTCCCATTCCCAGTTTTTGGGATTTTTGGCATTCCTGGCCTCTCCCATTCCCAGTTTTTGGGATTTTTGCCATTCCTGGCCTCTCCCATTCCCAGTTTTTGGGATTTTTGGGAATCCTGGCCTCTCCCATTCCCAGTTTTTGGGATTTTTGGGAATCCTGGCCTCTCCCATTCCCAGTTTTTGGGATTTTTGGCATTCCTGGCCTCTCCCATTCCCAGTTTTTGGGATTTTTGGGAATCCTGGGCTCTGTCATTCCCAGTTTTTGGGATTTTTGCCATTCCTGGCCTCTCCCATTCCCAGTTTTTCGGGGATTTCGGGGACATCATCCGGGAGCTGCTGCGCGGGACGCGCGACCTTGACTGCGCCGAGTGGGCCCGGACGGTGCTGCTGAGCCTGCAGCAGGTGAGGGAGAATCCCGGAATTCCGGAAAAATCCGGAAAAATCCGGGAATTCCAGGGAATTCTGGGAATTCTGAAGCATTTCCGGGTTTTTTTCGGGATTTTTTTGGCATTTTTTAGGGTTTTTTTCGATTTTTTTTTGGTTTTTTAGGGGTTTTTTTGTGTTTTCCAAGAGGTTTTCCCATGTCCAGGAAAAATTTTTTGGGAATTTTTGGGAATTTTAGGGGATTTTAGGGGATTTTTGGGAAGTTTGGGGGGTGTCTGGGGTTTTTTGGGGATTTTTGGGGGATGTTTTAGAGGTTTTAGGGGATTTTTTTTGCTTTTTAGGTTTTTTTGAGAATTTTCGGGGGAGTTTTGGGGGGGATTTTTTTGGGAATTTTGGAGAAATTCCGGGGGATTTTTTTGGGAATTTTGGAGAAATTTTGGGGAGATTTAGGGTGGATTTTTGGAGAATTTTTGGGGGGATTTTTGGGGGAATTTCCGGGGTATTTTTGGAGAATTTGAGAATTTTGGGGGGATTTTTGGAGAATTTTGGGGGATTTCTGGGGGATTTTTTTTGGGAGGATTTCTGGAGAATTTTGGGGGGATTTTGGCAAATTTCTGGGGGATTTTTGGAGAATTTCCGGGGGATTTTTTGAGAATTTTTGGGGGGATTTTTGGAGAATTTGGGGGGGATTTTTGAGAGATTTTTGGGGGATTTCTGGATAATTTCCAGGGGATTTTTGGAGAATTTTGGGGGATTTTTGGAGAATTTGGGGGGATTTTGGGGAGATTTTTGGGGGGATTTTTTGGAGATTTTTGGGGGGATTTTTGGAGAATTTTTCTGTGGAATTTTCAGAGGATTTTTGGCAAATTTCTGGGGGATTTTTCAAGAATTTTGGGGGGATTTTTGGCAAATTTTCGGGAGATTTTTGGGGGGATTTTTGGCAAATTTTTGGGGGATTTTTGGTGAATTTCTGGAGGATTTTTGGGGGGATTTTAGGAGAATTTTGGAGGGATTTTTGGGAGATTTTTGGGGGATTTTTTAGAATTTTGGGGGATTTTTGGAGAATTTTCTGGGGGATTTTTGGAGGATTTTTGGCAAATTTCTGGGGGATTTTTGGAGGATTTTTCTGGGATTTTTGGTGAATTTCCGGGAGATTTTTGGAGAATTTCTGGGGGATTTTTGGGGGGATTTTTGGGGGGATTTTTTGGGGGATTTTTGGAGAATTTTTGGGGGGAATTTTGGAGGATTTTTGGCAAATTTCTGGGGGATTTTTGGAGAATTTTGGGGGGATTTTTGGAGAATTGGGGGGGATTTTTGGGGAGATTTTTGGTGAATTTCTGGGGGATTTTTGGAGAATTTGGTGGGATTTTTTTGAGATTTTGGGGAGATTTTTGGAGAATTTCCGGGAGACTTTTGGAGATTTTTTTTGGGTGATTTTAGGAGAATTTGGGGGGGGATTTTGGGGGGATTTTTGGAGAATTTTCTGGGGGATTTTTGGAGATTCCTTTGGGGTCATTTTAGGAGAATTTTGGGGGGATTTTTTGGAGATTTTTGGGGGATTTTTGGGGGGATTTTTGGGGTATATTGGGAGAATTTTTTGAGAATTTTTGGGGGGATTTTTGGAGAATTTTGGGGGGATTTTTGGGAGATTTTAGGAGAATTTCCGGAGGATTTTTGGAGATTCTTTTGGGGAGATTTTGGAGAGAATTTTTCTGGGATTTTTGGCGAATTTCCGGGGGATTTTGGGAAGATTTTGGGGGGATTTTTTGAGAATTTTCTGGGGGATTTTTGGAGGATTTTTGGCAAATTTCCAGGGGATTTTTGGAGAATTTTGGGGGGATTTTTGGAGAATTTTTGAGGTATTTCTGGAGAATTTCCAGGGGATTTTTTGGGGGAATTTTTGGAGAATTTCTGGGGGAGTTTTGGGGGGAGTTGTGGAGAATTTTTGGGGGGATTTTTATAGAATTTCCAGGGGACTTTTGGAGAATTTTGGGGAGATTTTTGGAGAATTTTTGTGAGACTTTTGGAGAATTTTGAGGGGATTTTTGGAGAATTTGGGGAGATTTTGGGGAGAATTTTTGGGGAGATTTTTGAAGAATTTCGGGGGGATTCTTTGAGAATTTTGGGGGGATTTTTTGGGGGATTTTTGGAGAATTTCTGGGGGAATTTTGGGGGGGATTTTTGGGGAGATTTTTGGAGAATTTCTGGGGGAATTTTGGAGAATTTGGGGAGATTTTGGGGAGGATTTTTGGGGAGATTTTTGGAGAATTTCTGAGGGATTTTTGGAGAATTTTTCTGGGCTTTTCAGGGGATTTTTGGCAAATTTTTGTTGAATTTCTGGGGGATTTTTGTTGAATTTTGGGGGCATTTTGGGCCATTTTGGGCGCTCTTTTTTTGGGTCATTTTCCCAATTTTGGGTTTTTTCTCCCCAGCTGTTCACGGAGCTGCTGCTGCAGGAGGGCCCGGCGGGGCTGCGGGCGCTGCCGGAGTTCCAGAACGTTCTGGAGCTGGGCCGGCGCCTGGCGCTCTTCTTCAGCCCCCGGCGGCCCCGGCAGCGCCGCGAGCTGCTGCGCCTGCACCGGTGGGATTGGGGGGAAAAACCGGGATTTGGGGAAAAAAAATGGGGAAAAATGGGGATTTTGGGGAAAATGGGGAAAAATGGGGGGAAAATGGGAGAAAAATGGGGGAAAAACGGGGGGAAATGGGGAAAAATGGGGGGGAAATGGGGAAAAATGGGGGAAAAATGGGGATTTGGGGGGGAAAATGGGGGAAAAATGGAGAAAAATGGGGAAAAAATGGGGGGAAAATGGGGAAAAAATGGGGGAAAGTGGGAGAAAAATGGGGGGAAAATCGGGATGGGGGGAAAAATGGGGGAAAAATGGAGAAAAATGGGGAAAAAATGGGGGGGAAATGGGAAAAAATGGGGATTTGGGGGGAAAATGGGGATTTTGGGGAAAAAATGCGGATTTGGGGGGAAAAATGGGGAAAAAATGGGGGAAAATGGGGAAAAATGGGGATTTTGGGGAAAAATGGGGATTTGGGGGAAAAATGGGGGAAAAAATGGGGATTTGAGGAAAAAATGGGGATTTTGGGGAAAAATGGGGAAAAAATGGGGATTTTGGGGAAAAAAAAGGGGATTTGGGGGAAAACATGGGGGGAAAATGGGGATTTTGGGGAAAACGGGGAAAAATGGGGATTTGGGGGAAAAAATGGGGATTTGGGGGAAAAAATGGGGATTTTGGGGGAAAAATGGGGAAAAACGGGGAAAAATAAGGGGAAAAATGGGGGGAAAATGGGGATTTGGGGGGGAAAAATGGGGAAAAATGGGGGAAAAATGGGGGGAAATGGGAAAAAATTGGGATTTTGGGGAAAAAAAATGGGGATTTTGGGGGAAAAATGCGGGAAAAATGGGGGGAAAATGGGAGAAAAATGGGGGAAAAATGGGGATTTGGGGGAAAAATGGGAGAAAAACGGGGAAAAAATGGGGGGGAAATGGGAAAACATGGGGATTTGGGGGGGAAAATGGGGAAAAAAGGGAAAAGAAAATGGGGGAAAATGGGGATTTTTTTTGGGAAAATGAGAATTTTTGGGGGAAAATGGGGATTTGGGGAGAAAAATGGGGAAAAATGGGGATTTTGGGGGGAAATGGGGATTTTGGGGAAAAAATGGGAGAAAAACGGGGAAAAATGGGGATTTTGGGAGAAATGGGGATTTGGAGAAAAAAATGGGGATTTTGGAAAAGGGGAAAATGGCTGGGGGGAAAATGGGGATTTTTTGGGGAAAAAAAGAAATTCTGGGCCAAAAAACCGGGGATTTGGGGAGATGGGAGCTGATTTTGGGGGGATTTTGGGTGAATTTTGGAGGATTTTGGGTGGATTTTGGAGGATTTGGAAGATTTGAGGTGGATTTTGGGTGGGCTTTGGGGCATTTTGGGTGGATTTGGGTGGGTTTTGAGGTATTTTGTGGGAATTTTGGGTGAATTTTGATGAATTTTGGGGTATTTTGGTTGGATTTTGATGAATTTTGGGGTGAATTTTGGGGGATTTTGGCGGATCTTGGGTGGATTTTGATGAATTTTGGGACATTTTGGGTGAATTTGTGGTGAATTTTGGGTGAATTTTGGGACATTTTGTGTGGATTTTGATGAATTTTGGGTTATTTTGGTGAATTTTGATGAATTTTGTGTTATTTTGTGTGAATTTTGATGAATTTTGGTGAATTTTGATGAATTTGGGGTGACCCTGTGCCCTTCCCAGCGAGGGGATCGAGTTCTCGCTGCAGCCGCCCCCGGAAGGTTCTGGAACCCCGGGGGATTTGGGGGTCCCGGGGGGGATCCCCCTGAATTTGCCCTTCCTGGAGGTGCTGAGCGAATTCTCGCCGCGGCTGCCGCGCCCCGACCGCGCCCTGGCGTGAGCGGGGGGACCGGAATGGGGGAAATTGGGGGAAAATTGGGAAATTTGGGGATTTGGGGGGAAATTTGGGGGATTATGGGGGGGATTTGGGGGGAAATTGGGGGATTTTGGGGAAAAATTGGGGGGGAAATTGGGGGATTTTGGGAAATTTGGGATTTTGGGGAAAATTTGGGATTTTGGGGGGAAATTGGGGGATTTTGGGGAAGATTTGGGGGAAATTGGGGGGAAATTTGGGGGATTTTGGGGGGGAAATTGGGGATTTTGGGGGGAATTTGGGGGATTTGGGGGTTAAATTGGGGGATTTTGGGGAGGATTTGGGGGAAATTGGGGGAAATTTGGGGGATTTTGGGGGAAAATTGGGGATTTTGGGGGAAAATTGGAGGATTTGGGGGGAAATTGGGGGATTTGGGGGGAAAATTTGGGGGATTTTAGGGGAACATTTGGGGTTTTGGGGGGAAAATTGGGGGATTTTGGGGGAACATTTGGGGATTTGGGGGGAAATTGGGGGGGAAATTGGGGGATTTTGGGGGGAAAGTTGGGGGGAAAGTTGGGGGAATTTGGGGATTTGGGGATTTTGGGGGAAAATTCAGGGATTTGGGGGGGAAATTTGGGGAATATGGGGGAAATTTGGGGGGAAATTGGGGGATTTTTGGGATCTGGGGGGAAAATTTGGGGGGATTTGGGGGCAAATTTGGGGGATTTGAGGGGAAAATTGGGGGGGAAATTGGGGGATTTGGGGGAAATGAGGGGATTGTGGGGAGGATTTGGGGGGGGATTTGGGGGAAATTTGGGGGATTTTGGGGGGAAATTGGGGGGAAATTTGGGGATTTGGGGGGAAATTCGGGGAAATTGGGGCAGATTTTGGGGGGAAATTCAGGGATTTGGGGGGAAAGTTGGGGGTAAAATTGGGGGGATTTGGGGATTTTGGGGGGAAATTCGGGGATTTGGGGGGAATTCGGGGATTTAGGGGTTAAATTGGGGGATTTGGGGGGGAATTGGGGGATTTGGGGGCAAAATTTGGGGATTTGGGGGCAAAATTTGGGGATTTGGGGGCAAAATTTGGGGATTTGAGGGGTAAAGTGGGGGATTTTGGGGGGAAAATTGGGGGATTTTGGGGCATTCTGGGATCTGGGGGAGATATTTGGGGATTTGGGGGCAAAATTTGGGGGGAAAATTTGGGGATTTTGGGGGGAAATTGGGGGATTTGGGGGCAGATTTTGGGGTGGTTTTGGGCTGATTTGGGGTCAGTATTTTGCCTTTCTGGGCTGTTTTTGGGGCTGAATTTAGGTCAATATTTGGGATTTTTGGGGCTGACTTGGGGTCAATATTTTGCCTTTCTGGGCTGATTTGGGGCTGATTTTGGGGTAAATATTTGGGATTTTTGGGGTGGTTTTGGGGGTGTGATTTGGGGTCAGTATTTGGGATTTTTGTGTCATTTCTGGGCTGATTTTGGGGTGGTTTTGGGGCTGATTTGGGGTCAATATTTTGCCTTTCTGGGCTGATTTGGGGCTGATTTTGGGGCGGTTTTTGGGGTCAATATTTGGGATTTTGGGGCGGGTTTTGGGCTGATTTTGGGTCAATATCTGGAATTTCTGGGCTTATTTTAGGGCAGTTTTTGGGGTCAATATTTGGGATTTTTGGGCTGATTTTGGGGCAGTTTTTGGGGTCAATATTTGAGATTTTGGGGCGGTTTTTGGGGTCAATATTTGGGATTTTTGGGGTGGTTTTGGGGGTGTGATTTGGGGTCAGTATTTGGGATTTTTGTGTCATTTCTGGGCTGATTTTGGGGTGGTTTTGGGGCTGATTTGGGGTCAATATTTTGCATTTCTGGGTGGTTTTGGGGCTGATTTTGGGGCTGATTTGGGGCCAATATTTGAGATTTCTGGTCTGATTTTGGGGTGGGTTTTGGGGCCAATATTTGGGATTTTTGGGCTGATTTTGGGGCTGATTTGGGGACAATATTTGGGATTTTTGTGTCATTTCTGGGCTGATTTTGGGGCTGATTTGGGGTCAATATTTTGCCTTTCTGGGCTGATTTGGGGCTGATTTTGGGGCAGTTTTTGGGGTCAATATTGGGGATTTTTGGGCTGATTTTGGGTTGGTTTTTGGGGTCAATATTTGAGATTTTGGGGCGGGCTTTGGGCTGATTTTGGGCTGTTTCTGGGCTGATATTTGGTCAATATTTGAGATTTTGGGGCTGTTTTGGGGTCAATATTTTGCATTTCAGGGCTGATTTTGGGGCGGTTTTTGGGGTCAATATTTGAGATTTTGGGGCTGTTTTGGGGCTGATTTGGGGACAATATTTGGGATTTTTGTGTCATTTCTGGGCTGATTTTGGGTCAATATTTTGCCTTTTCTGGGCTGATTTGGGGCTGATTTTGGGGCGGTTTTGGGGCTGATTTGGGGTCAATATCTGGAATTTCTGGCCTGATTTTGGGGCTGATTTGGGGTCAATATTTGAGATTTTTGGGCTGATTTTGGGGCTGATTTTAGGTCAATATTTGGGATTTTTGGGCTGATTTTAGAGCAGTTTTTGGGGTCAGTATTTGGGATTTTTGGGCTGATTTTGGGCTGATTTTGGGGTCAATATTGGGGATTTTTGGGCTGATTTTGGGGCGGTTTTTGGGGTCAGTATTTGAGATTTTGGGGTTGTTTTGGGGCTGATTTGGGGTCAATATTTTGCATTTCTGGGCTGATTTTGGGGCGGTTTTTTGGGTCAATATTTGAGATTTTGGGGCGGCTTTTGGGCTGATTTTGGGGCTGATTTTGGGTCAATATTTGGAATTTTTGGGGCGGTTTTTGGGGTCAATATTTGAGATTTTGAGGCAGATTTTGTGCCGATCTTTGGAATTCTGTGGGTGCCCCCCCAGGCTGGCGCTGCTGCAGCGCTCGTGCCGCCAGCGGGGCCTGGGCGCCGATTTTGGGGCGGATTTGGGCGATTTCGGGGCTCCCCTGCTCTGCTACCGCCGCTCGCTCAGCCCCCCCCGCAGCCCCCCGGGAGCGCCCCGCAGCGGCAGCGCCCCGAGCGCAGGTGAGGGAGGGAAATGGGGGAAATGAGGGAAAAAAACAGGGGGAAAATAGAGGGAAAACACAGGGGGGAAAAATAGAGGGAAAAAAACAGAGGGGGAAAAAAATGGGGGAAAAAAACATTGGGGAAAAAACAGAGGGAAAAAAGAGCGGGAAGAAAAAACTGGGAAAAAGCAGAGGGGAAAAAAACTGGGAAAAACAGTGGGAAAAACAGAGGGAAAAAAGAGCAGGAAAAAACAGTGGGAAAAAACCAGAGGGAAAAAACTGGGAAAAAAAGAGCGGGAAAAAACAGAGGGAAAAAACAGCGGGGAAAAAAAGAGCGGGAAAAAAACAGAGGGGAAAAAATGGCGGGAAAAAACAGAGGGAAAAAAACTGGGAATAAACACTGGGAAAAACAGAGGGAAAAAAACTGGGAATAAACACTGGGTAAAACAGGGGGGAAGAACAGGGGGCAAAAACAGGGGGGAAAAGAGAGGGAAAAAACAGAGGGGAAAAAACAGCGGGGAAAACAGAGGGGAAAAAACAGTGGGGGAAAAACAGAGGGAAAAAAGAGCGGGGAAAAAAACAGAGGGGAAAAAACAGAGGGAAAAACAAACTGGGAAAAAACAGAGGGGAAAAACAGAGGGAAAAAACAGAGGGGAAAAACAGAGGGAAAAAAAATGGGAATAAACACTGGGAAAAAACAGGGGGGAAGAATAGGGGGGAAGAACAGAGGGAAAAAACAGAGGGAAAAGACAGAGGGAAAAAAATAGAGGAAAGAAACAGAGGGAAAAGACAGAGGGAAAAAAGAGTGGGAAAAAAAAGAGCAGGAAAAAAGAGTGGGAAAAAAACAGGGAAAAAAAACCTGGGAAAAACAGCGGGAAAAAAAAAACTGGGAAAAAACAGCAGGAAAAAAACTGGGAATAAAAACAGGAGGGAAGAACAGAGGGAAAAAACAGAGGGAAAAGACAGAGGGAAAAAAATAGAGGAAAGAAACAGAGGGAAAAGACAGAGGAAAAAAGAGTGGGAAAAAAAAGAGCAGGGAAAAAAGAGCGGGAAAAAAACAGGGAAAAAAAAACTGGGAAAAAAACAGAGGGAAAAAAACTGGGAATAAAAACAGGAGGGAAGAACAGGGGGAAGAACAGAGGGAAAAAACAGAGGGAGAAGACAGAGGGAAAAAACGGGGGAAAAACAGAGGGAAAAAAGAGAGGGAAAAAAACTGGGAAAAAACAGAGGGGGAAAAAATAGCGGGAAAAAAACAGAGGGAAAAAAAGAGCGGGAAAAAAACCAGGAAAAACAGAGGGAAAAAACCAGAGGGAAAAGAACAGAGGGAAAAAAACAGAGGGAAAAAACAGGGGGGAAAACAGCGGGGAAAAACACTGGGAAAAACCAGAGGGAAAAAACAGGGGGAAAAAAGTAGAGGGAAAAAAACAGCGGGAAAAACAGTGGGAAAAAAACAGAGGGAAAAAAGAGCGGGAAAAAAGAGTGGGAAAAAAGAGCGGGAAAAAAGAGTGGGAAAAAAGAGCGGGAAAAAAGAGTGGGAAAAAAACAGGGAAAAAAAACTGGGAAAAAAGAGTGGGAAAAAAGAGCGGGAAAAAAGAGTGGGAAAAAAGAGCGGGAAAAAAGAGTGGGAAAAAAGAGCGGGAAAAAAACTGGGAAAAAAGAGTGGGAAAAAACAGCGGGGAAAAAAAGAGCGGGAAAAAAACAGAGGGGAAAAAACGGTGGGAAAAAACACTGGGAAAAACAGGGGGGAAAAACAGGGGGGAAAAACAGGGGGGAAAAGAGAGAGAAAAAACGGGGGAAAAACAGAGGGAAAAAAAACAGAGGGGGAAAAACAGAGGGAAGAAACAGAGGGGAAAAAACAATGGGAAAAAAACTGGGAATAAACACTGGGAAAAACAGGGGGGAAGAACAGAGGGGAAAACAGCGGGAAAAAAGAGCGGGAAAAAACAGGGAAAAAAAAACTGGGAAAAACAGAGGGAAAAAAGAGTGGGAAAAAAAAGAGCGGGAAAAAAGAGCGGGAAAAAAACAGGGAAAAAAAAACTGGGAAAAACAGCGGGAAAAAAACAGAGGGAAAAACAGCGGGAAAAAAAAACTGGGAATAAAAACAGGAGGGAAGAACAGGGGGGAAGAACAGAGGGAAAAAACAGAGGGAGAAGACAGAGGGAAAAAATGGGGGAAAAACAGAGGGAAAAAAGAGAGGGAAAAAAAACTGGGAAAAAACAGAGGGGGAAAAAATAGCGGGAAAAAAACAGAGGGAAAAAAAGAGCGGGAAAAAAAACAGGAAAAACAGAGGGAAAAAACCAGAGGGAAAAGAACAGAGGGAAAAAAACAGAGGGGAAAAAACAGAGGGAAAAAACAGAGGGAAAAAACAGAGGGAAAAACAGGGGGGAAGAACAGGGGGGAAAAAAGAGGGGGAAAAATAGAGGGGAAAAAAGAGCGGGAAAAAAAAAGGGGGAAAACAGAGGGAAAAAAATAGAGGGGAAAAACAGAGGGAAAAAAACAGAGGGAAAAGAACAGAGGGGAAAAACAGAGGGAAAAAAACAGAGGGAAAAAAACAGAGGGAAAAAACAGGGGGAAAAACAGCGGGAAAAAAAAAACTGGGAAAAAACTGGGAAAAAACAGCGGGAAAAAAACTGGGAATAAACACTGGGAAAAACAGGGGGGAAGAACAAGGGGGAAAAAACAGGAGGGAAAAGAGAGGGAAAAAACAGAGGGAAAAAAGAGTGGGAAAAAAGAGTGGGAAAATAAAACTGGGAAAAAACAGTGGGAAAAAACAGAGGGAAAAAAATGGAGGGAAAAAAACAGGGGGGGGGAAAAACTGGGAATAAACACTGGGAAAAACAGGGGGGGAAAAACAGAAAATCCGCAACAGGAGCGCCCCGAGCGCCGGTGAGGGAGGAAAAGGGGGAAAATGGGAAAAACAGAGGGAAAAAAACAGGGGGAAAAATAGAGGAAAAAAAACAGAGGGAAAAAAACAGAGGGGGAAAAATAGAGGGGAAAAAAAAAAGGGGGAAAACAGAGGGAAAAAACAGAGGGGAAAAAGAGTGGGAAAAAAATAGAGGGGAAAAAACAGAGGGAAAAACAAACTGGGGAAAAAACAGAGGGAAAAAAGAGTGGGAAAAAAAAACAGGAAAAAACAGTGGGAAAAAAGAGCGGAGAAAAAAGAGCGGGAAAAAACTGCAGGAAAGAAACAGAGGAAAAAATATTGGAAAAAAACATTAGGAAAAAACCAGCAGGAAAAAAGAGCAGGAAAAAAAAAAACAGCGGGAAAAAAACAGAGGGAAAAAATATTGGGAAAAAAAACTGGGAAAAAACAGCGGGAAAAAAATAGAGGGGGAAAAATAGAGGGAAAAAAACAGCGGGAAAAAAAACAGTGGGAAAAACAGAGGGAAAACAGAGGGAAAAAACAGAGGGAAAAGACGGAGGGAAAAGAGAGGGAAAAAAACAGAGGGAAAAAAATGGAAAAAAAAACAGAGGGGAAAAAACAGTGGGAAAAAAGAGCAGGAAAAAAAAACAGAGGGAAAAAAAAAGGGGGAAAAACAGCAGGAAAAAAAGAGCGGGAAAAAAAGAGGGAAAAAAACAGGGGAAAAAAACCAGGAAAAACAGCGGGGAAAAACAGAGGGAAAAAACAGAGGGAAAAAAAAGGGAAAAAACAGTGGGAAAAAAAACCTGGGAAAAAAGAGTGGAAAAAATAGCAGGAAAAAAAAGGGAAAAAACATCGGGAATGGGGGTGGGGGGATGGGGAACCTGCGTGGGGGAAAATCTGAATTTTATGGGAAAAAATTGG
>NW_028167459.1:0-65000 GCF_963513975.1 Fringilla coelebs | reverse complement strand
GTCTCTTTCGGCACAAGCCCCCGCTCCGGAGCGCACCGCGGCCGGCAGGATGCTCTCTGCCGGCGAAGGTGCCGCTTCTCCGGCAAGGAAGCCTCAGCCGCTTCTCCTGCACACGGAGAGCGTGCTAGCTGCTGAAACGTGAAGAAAGAAGCTGCAGAAGACTGGCACTGAGCGTGCAGCTTTCCAGCGGAGAGAAAAAGCTACTTGAACACTCTGCAAGCCTTTCCACTCCCAAAAACATGCACATGGAAGGAGCTGCTGCAAAAGCGATGCTGTGCTCGCTGCTGCTCCTCCTGAAGCTCTGGCTGCTAAATCTGAGGCTTTCCTTCCAATTTCAAGCTGCAAAGCACTTGCTGAATTGCAGGGAAAGTCCGGGAGGCATTTGCTGTGCTGGCACACTTTCTCCTTCCTAGACAGAGTGGAAAAGCTTTTCCCTGCCGTGTAGGCGACAGGAGACGCATTAGACGGGCATCCGGAGCTGTCCGAATGTAAGCGCCTGTTCCCGGCCTCTTTCGGCACAAGCCCCCGCTCCGGAGCGCACCGCGGCCGGCAGGATGCTCTCTGCCGGCGAAGGCGCCGCTTCTCCGGCAAGGAAGCCTCAGCCGCTTCTCCTGCACACGGAGAGCGTGCTAGCTGCTGAAACGTGAAGAAAGAAGCTGCAGAAGACTGGCACTGAGCGTGCAGCTTTCCAGCGGAGAGAAAAAGCTACTTGAACACTCTGCAAGCCTTTCCACTCCCAAAAACATGCACATGGAAGGAGCTGCTGCAAAAGCGATGCTGTGCTCGCTGCTGCTCCTCCTGAAGCTCTGGCTGCTAAATCTGAGGCTTTCCTTCCAATTTCAAGCTGCAAAGCACTTGCTGAATTGCAGGGAAAGTCCGGGAGGCATTTGCTGTGCTGGCACACTTTCTCTTTCCTAGACAGAGTGGAAAAGCTTTTCCCTGCCGTGTAGGCGACAAGAGACGCATTAGACGGGCATCCAGAGCTTTCCGAAGGTAAGCGCCTGTTGCCGGCCTCTTTCGGCACAAGCCCCCGCTCCGGAGCGCACCGCGGCCGGCAGGATGCTCTCTGCCGGCGAAGGTGCCGCTTCTCCGGCAAGGAAGCCTCAGCCGCTTCTCCTGCACACGGAGAGCGTGCTAGCTGCTGAAACATGAAGAAAGAAGCTGCAGAAGACTGGCACTGAGCGTGCAGCTTTCCAGCGGAGAGAAAAAGCTACTTGAACACTCTGCAAGCCTTTCCACTCCCAAAAACATGCACATGGAAGGAGCTGCTGCAAAAGCGATGCTGTGCTCGCTGCTGCTCCTCCTGAAGCTCTGGCTGCTAAATCTGAGGCTTTCCTTCCAATTTCAAGCTGCAAAGCACTTGCTGAATTGCAGGGAAAGTCCGGGAGGCATTTGCTGTGCTGGCACACTTTCTCCTTCCTAGACAGAGTGGAAAAGCTTTTCCCTGCCGTGTAGGCGACAAGAGACGCATTAGACGAGCATCCGGAGCTGTCCGAAGGTAAGCGCCTGTTGCCGGCCTCTTTCGGCACAAGCCCCCGCTCCGGAGCGCACCGCGGCCGGCAGGATGCTCTCTGCCGGCGAAGGTGCCGCTTCTCCGGCAAGGAAGCCTCAGCTGCTTCTCCTGCACACGGAGAGCGTGCTAGCTGCTGAAACGTGAAGAAAGAAGCTGCAGAAGACTGGCACTGAGCGTGCAGCTTTCCAGCGGAGAGAAAAAGCTACTTGAACACTCTGCAAGCCTTTCCACTCCCAAAAACATGCACATGGAAGGAGCTGCTGCAAAAGCGATGCTGTGCTCGCTGCTGCTCCTCCTGAAGCTCTGGCTGCTAAATCTGAGGCTTTCCTTCCAATTTCAAGCTGCAAAGCACTTGCTGAATTGCAGGGAAAGTCCGGGAGGCATTTGCTGTGCTGGCACACTTTCTCCTTCCTAGACAGAGTGGAAAAGCTTTTCCCTGCCGTGTAGGCGACAAGAGACGCATTAGACGGGCATCCGGAGCTGTCCGAAGGTAAGCGCCTGTTGCCGGCCTCTTTCGGCACAAGCCCCCGCTCCGGAGCGCACCGCGTCCGGCAGGATGCTCTCTGCCGGCGAAGGCGCCGCTTCTCCGGCAAGGAAGCCTCAGCCGCTTCTCCTGCACACGGAGAGCGTGCTAGCTGCTGAAACGTGAAGAAAGAAGCTGCAGAAGACTGGCACTGAGCGTGCAGCTTTCCAGCGGAGAGAAAAAGCTACTTGAACACTCTGCAAGCCTTTCCACTCCCAAAAACATGCACATGGAAGGAGCTGCTGCAAAAGCGATGCTGTGCTCGCTGCTGCTCCTCCTGAAGCTCTGGCTGCTAAATCTGAGGCTTTCCTTCCAATTTCAAGCTGCAAAGCACTTGCTGAATTGCAGGGAAAGTCCGGGAGGCATTTGCTGTGCTGGCACACTTTCTCCTTCCTAGACAGAGTGGAAAAGCTTTTCCCTGCCGTGTAGGCGACAGGAGACGCATTAGACGGGCATCCGGAGCTGTCCGAAGGTAAGCGCCTGTTGCCGGCCTCTTTCGGCACAAGCCCCCGCTCCGGAGCGCACCGCGGCCGGCAGGATGCTCTCTGCCGGCGAAGGTGCCGCTTCTCCGGCAAGGAAGCCTCAGCCGCTTCTCCTGCACACGGAGAGCGTGCTAGCTGCTGAAACGTGAAGAAAGAAGCTGCAGAACACTGGCACTGAGCGTGCAGCTTTCCAGCGGAGAGAAAAAGCTACTTGAACACTCTGCAAGCCTTTCCACTCCCAAAAACATGCACATGGAAGGAGCTGCTGCAAAAGCGATGCTGTGCTCGCTGCTGCTCCTCCTGAAGCTCTGGCTGCTAAATCTGAGGCTTTCCTTCCAATTTCAAGCTGCAAAGCACTTGCTGAATTGCAGGGAAAGTCCGGGAGGCATTTGCTGTGCTGGTACACTTTCTCCTTCCTAGACAGAGTGGAAAAGCTTTTCCCTGCCGTGTAGGCGACAAGAGACGCATTAGACAGGGATCCGGAGCTGTCCGAAGGTAAGCGCTTGTTCCCGGCCTCGTTCGGCACAAGCCCCCGCTCCGGAGCGCACCGCGGCCGGCAGGATGCTCTCTGCCGGCGAAGGTGCCGCTTCTCCGGCAAGGAAGCCTCAGCCGCTTCTCCTGCACACGGAGAGCGTGCTAGCTGCTGAAACGTGAAGAAAGAAGCTGCAGAAGACTGGCACTGAGCGTGCAGCTTTCCAGCGGAGAGAAAAAGCTACTTGAACACTCTGCAAGCCTTTCCACTCCCAAAAACATGCACATGGAAGGAGCTGCTGCAAAAGCGATGCTGTGCTCGCTGCTGCTCCTCCTGAAGCTCTGGCTGCTAAATCTGAGGCTTTCCTTCCAATTTCAAGCTGCAAAGCACTTGCTGAATTGCAGGGAAAGTCCGGGAGGCATTTGCTGTGCTGGCACACTTTCTCCTTCCTAGACAGAGTGGAAAAGCTTTTCCCTGCTGTGTAGGCGACAAGAGACGCATTAGACGGGCATCCGGAGCTGTCCGAAGGTAAGCGCCTGTTGCCGGCCTCTTTCGGCACAAGCCCCCGCTCCGGAGCGCACCGCGGCCGGCAGGATGCTCTCTGCCGGCGAAGGCGCCGCTTCTCCGGCAAGGAAGCCTCAGCCGCTTCTCCTGCACACGGAGAGCGTGCTAGCTGCTGAAACGTGAAGAAAGAAGCTGCAGAAGACTGGCACTGAGCGTGCAGCTTTCCAGCGGAGAGAAAAAGCTACTTGAACACTCTGCAAGCCTTTCCACTCCCAAAAACATGCACATGGAAGGAGCTGCTGCAAAAGCAATGCTGTGCTCGCTGCTGCTCCTCCTGAAGCTCTGGCTGCTAAATCTGAGGCTTTCCTTGCAATTTCAAGCTGCAAAGCACTTGCTGAATTGCAGGGAAAGTCCGGGAGGCATTTGCTGTGCTGGCACACTTTCTCCTTCCTAGACAGAGTGGAAAAGCTTTTCCCTGCCGTGTAGGCGACAGGAGACGCATTAGACGGGCATCCGGAGCTGTCCGAAGGTAAGCGCCTGTTGCCGGCCTCTTTCGGCACAAGCCCCCGCTCCGGAGCGCACCGCGGCCGGCAGGATGCTCTCTGCCGGCGAAGGTGCCGCTTCTCCGGCAAGGAAGCCTCAGCCGCTTCTCCTGCACACGGAGAGCGTGCTAGCTGCTGAAACGTGAAGAAAGAAGCTGCAGAAGACTGGCACTGAGCGTGCAGCTTTCCAGCGGAGAGAAAAAGCTACTTGAACACTCTGCAAGCCTTTCCACTCCCAAAAACATGCACATGGAAGGAGCTGCTGCAAAAGCGATGCTGTGCTCGCTGCTGCTCCTCCTGAAGCTCTGGCTGCTAAATCTGAGGCTTTCCTTCCAATTTCAAGCTGCAAAGCACTTGCTGAATTGCAGGGAAAGTCCGGGAGGCATTTGCTGTGCTGGCACACTTTCTCCTTCCTAGACAGAGTGGAAAAGCTTTTCCCTGCCGTGTAGGCGACAAGAGACGCATTAGAAAGGGATCCGGAGCTGTCCGAAGGTAAGCGCTTGTTGCCGGCCTCTTTCGGCACAAGCCCCCGCTCCGGAGCGCACCGCGGCCGGCAGGATGCTCTCTGCCGGCGAAGGTGCCGCTTCTCCGGCAAGGAAGCCTCAGCCGCTTCTCCTGCACACGGAGAGCGTGCTAGCTGCTGAAACGTGAAGAAAGAAGCTGCAGAAGACTGGCACTGAGCGTGCAGCTTTCCAGCGGAGAGAAAAAGCTACTTGAACACTCTGCAAGCCTTTCCACTCCCAAAAACATGCACATGGAAGGAGCTGCTGCAAAAGCGATGCTGTGCTCGCTGCTGCTCCTCCTGAAGCTCTGGCTGCTAAATCTGAGGCTTTCCTTCCAATTTCAAGCTGCAAAGCACTTGCTGAATTGCAGGGAAAGTCCGGGAGGCACTTGCTGTGCTGGCACACTTTCTCTTTCCTAGACAGAGTGGAAAAGCTTTTCCCTGCCGTGTGGGCGACAGGAGACGCATTAGACGGGCATCCGGAGCTGTCCGAAGGTAAGCGCCTGTTGCCGGCCTCTTTCGGCACAAGCCCCCGCTCCGGAGCGCACCGCGGCCGGCAGGATGCTCTCTGCCGGCGAAGGTGCCGCTTCTCCGGCAAGGAAGCCTCAGCCGCTTCTCCTGCACACGGAGAGCGTGCTAGCTGCTGAAACGTGAAGAAAGAAGCTGCAGAAGACTGGCACTGAGCGTGCAGCTTTCCAGCGGAGAGAAAAAGCTACTTGAACACTCTGCAAGCCTTTCCACTCCCAAAAACATGCACATGGAAGGAGCTGCTGCAAAAGCGATGCTGTGCTCGCTGCTGCTCCTCCTGAAGCTCTGGCTGCTAAATCTGAGGCTTTCCTTCCAATTTCAAGCTGCAAAGCACTTGCTGAATTGCAGGGAAAGTCCGGGAGGCATTTGCTGTGCTGGCACACTTTCTCCTTCCTAGACAGAGTGGAAAAGCTTTTCCCTGCCGTGTAGGCGACAAGAGACGCATTAGACGGGCATCCGGAGCTGTCCGAAGGTAAGCGCCTGTTGCCGGCCTCTTTCGGCACAAGCCCCCGCTCCGGAGCGCACCGCGTCCGGCAGGATGCTCTCTGCCGGCGAAGGCGCCGCTTCTCCGGCAAGGAAGCCTCAGCCGCTTCTCCTGCACACGGAGAGCGTGCTAGCTGCTGAAACGTGAAGAAAGAAGCTGCAGAAGACTGGCACTGAGCGTGCAGCTTTCCAGCGGAGAGAAAAAGCTACTTGAACACTCTGCAAGCCTTTCCACTCCCAAAAACATGCACATGGAAGGAGCTGCTGCAAAAGCGATGCTGTGCTCGCTGCTGCTCCTCCTGAAGCTCTGGCTGCTAAATCTGAGGCTTTCCTTCCAATTTCAAGCTGCAAAGCACTTGCTGAATTGCAGGGAAAGTCCGGGAGGCATTTGCTGTGCTGGCACACTTTCTCCTTCCTAGACAGAGTGGAAAAGCTTTTCCCTGCCGTGTAGGCGACAGGAGACGCATTAGACGGGCATCCGGAGCTGTCCGAAGGTAAGCGCCTGTTGCCGGCCTCTTTCGGCACAAGCCCCCGCTCCGGAGCGCACCGCGGCCGGCAGGATGCTCTCTGCC
The DNA here is from genome assembly GCF_963513975.1 of Fringilla coelebs. Lineage (NCBI taxonomy): Eukaryota > Metazoa > Chordata > Aves > Passeriformes > Fringillidae > Fringilla > Fringilla coelebs. The sequence goes on along the minus strand of NW_028167459.1, from coordinate 58,879 downwards.
GGCGAAGGTGCCGCTTCTCCGGCAAGGAAGCCTCAGCCGCTTCTCCTGCACACGGAGAGCGTGCTAGCTGCTGAAACGTGAAGAAAGAAGCTGCAGAAGACTGGCACTGAGCGTGCAGCTTTCCAGCGGAGAGAAAAAGCTACTTGAACACTCTGCAAGCCTTTCCACTCCCAAAAACATGCACATGGAAGGAGCTGCTGCAAAAGCGATGCTGTGCTCGCTGCTGCTCCTCCTGAAGCTCTGGCTGCTAAATCTGAGGCTTTCCTTCCAATTTCAAGCTGCAAAGCACTTGCTGAATTGCAGGGAAAGTCCGGGAGGCATTTGCTGTGCTGGTACACTTTCTCCTTCCTAGACAGAGTGGAAAAGCTTTTCCCTGCCGTGTAGGCGACAAGAGACGCATTAGACAGGGATCCGGAGCTGTCCGAAGGTAAGCGCTTGTTCCCGGCCTCGTTCGGCACAAGCCCCCGCTCCGGAGCGCACCGCGGCCGGCAGGATGCTCTCTGCCGGCGAAGGTGCCGCTTCTCCGGCAAGGAAGCCTCAGCCGCTTCTCCTGCACACGGAGAGCGTGCTAGCTGCTGAAACGTGAAGAAAGAAGCTGCAGAAGACTGGCACTGAGCGTGCAGCTTTCCAGCGGAGAGAAAAAGCTACTTGAACACTCTGCAAGCCTTTCCACTCCCAAAAACATGCACATGGAAGGAGCTGCTGCAAAAGCGATGCTGTGCTCGCTGCTGCTCCTCCTGAAGCTCTGGCTGCTAAATCTGAGGCTTTCCTTCCAATTTCAAGCTGCAAAGCACTTGCTGAATTGCAGGGAAAGTCCGGGAGGCATTTGCTGTGCTGGCACACTTTCTCCTTCCTAGACAGAGTGGAAAAGCTTTTCCCTGCTGTGTAGGCGACAAGAGACGCATTAGACGGGCATCCGGAGCTGTCCGAAGGTAAGCGCCTGTTGCCGGCCTCTTTCGGCACAAGCCCCCGCTCCGGAGCGCACCGCGGCCGGCAGGATGCTCTCTGCCGGCGAAGGCGCCGCTTCTCCGGCAAGGAAGCCTCAGCCGCTTCTCCTGCACACGGAGAGCGTGCTAGCTGCTGAAACGTGAAGAAAGAAGCTGCAGAAGACTGGCACTGAGCGTGCAGCTTTCCAGCGGAGAGAAAAAGCTACTTGAACACTCTGCAAGCCTTTCCACTCCCAAAAACATGCACATGGAAGGAGCTGCTGCAAAAGCAATGCTGTGCTCGCTGCTGCTCCTCCTGAAGCTCTGGCTGCTAAATCTGAGGCTTTCCTTCCAATTTCAAGCTGCAAAGCACTTGCTGAATTGCAGGGAAAGTCCGGGAGGCATTTGCTGTGCTGGCACACTTTCTCCTTCCTAGACAGAGTGGAAAAGCTTTTCCCTGCCGTGTAGGCGACAGGAGACGCATTAGACGGGCATCCGGAGCTGTCCGAAGGTAAGCGCCTGTTGCCGGCCTCTTTCGGCACAAGCCCCCGCTCCGGAGCGCACCGCGGCCGGCAGGATGCTCTCTGCCGGCGAAGGTGCCGCTTCTCCGGCAAGGAAGCCTCAGCCGCTTCTCCTGCACACGGAGAGCGTGCTAGCTGCTGAAACGTGAAGAAAGAAGCTGCAGAAGACTGGCACTGAGCGTGCAGCTTTCCAGCGGAGAGAAAAAGCTACTTGAACACTCTGCAAGCCTTTCCACTCCCAAAAACATGCACATGGAAGGAGCTGCTGCAAAAGCGATGCTGTGCTCGCTGCTGCTCCTCCTGAAGCTCTGGCTGCTAAATCTGAGGCTTTCCTTCCAATTTCAAGCTGCAAAGCACTTGCTGAATTGCAGGGAAAGTCCGGGAGGCATTTGCTGTGCTGGCACACTTTCTCCTTCCTAGACAGAGTGGAAAAGCTTTTCCCTGCCGTGTGGGCGACAGGAGACGCATTAGACGGGCATCCGGAGCTGTCCGAAGGTAAGCGCCTGTTGCCGGCCTCTTTCGGCACAAGCCCCCGCTCCGGAGCGCACCGCGGCCGGCAGGATGCTCTCTGCCGGCGAAGGTGCCGCTTCTCCGGCAAGGAAGCCTCAGCCGCTTCTCCTGCACACGGAGAGCGTGCTAGCTGCTGAAACGTGAAGAAAGAAGCTGCAGAAGACTGGCACTGAGCGTGCAGCTTTCCAGCGGAGAGAAAAAGCTACTTGAACACTCTGCAAGCCTTTCCACTCCCAAAAACATGCACATGGAAGGAGCTGCTGCAAAAGCGATGCTGTGCTCGCTGCTGCTCGTCCTGAAGCTCTGGCTGCTAAATCTGAGGCTTTCCTTCCAATTTCAAGCTGCAAAGCACTTGCTGAATTGCAGGGAAAGTCCGGGAGGCATTTGCTGTGCTGGCACACTTTCTCCTTCCTAGACAGAGTGGAAAAGCTTTTCCCTGCCGTGTAGGCGACAGGAGACGCATTAGACGGGCATCCGGAGCTGTCCGAAGGTAAGCGCCTGTTGCCGGCCTCTTTCGGCACAAGCCCCCGCTCCGGAGCGCACCGCGTCCGGCAGGATGCTCTCTGCCGGCGAAGGTGCCGCTTCTCCGGCAAGGAAGCCTCAGCCGCTTCTCCTGCACACGGAGAGCGTGCTAGCTGCTGAAACGTGAAGAAAGAAGCTGCAGAAGACTGGCACTGAGCGTGCAGCTTTCCAGCGGAGAGAAAAAGCTACTTGAACACTCTGCAAGCCTTTCCACTCCCAAAAACATGCACATGGAAGGAGCTGCTGCAAAAGCGATGCTGTGCTCGCTGCTGCTCCTCCTGAAGCTCTGGCTGCTAAATCTGAGGCTTTCCTTCCAATTTCAAGCTGCAAAGCACTTGCTGAATTGCAGGGAAAGTCCGGGAGGCATTTGCTGTGCTGGCACACTTTCTCCTTCCTAGACAGAGTGGAAAAGCTTTTCCCTGCCGTGTAGGCGACAGGAGACGCATTAGACGGGCATCCGGAGCTGTCCGAAGGTAAGCGCCTGTTGCCGGCCTCTTTCGGCACAAGCCCCCGCTCCGGAGCGCACCGCGGCCGGCAGGATGCTCTCTGCCGGCGAAGGTGCCGCTTCTCCGGCAAGGAAGCCTCAGCCGCTTCTCCTGCACACGGAGAGCGTGCTAGCTGCTGAAACGTGAAGAAAGAAGCTGCAGAAGACTGGCACTGAGCGTGCAGCTTTCCAGCGGAGAGAAAAAGCTACTTGAACACTCTGCAAGCCTTTCCACTCCCAAAAACATGCACATGGAAGGAGCTGCTGCAAAAGCGATGCTGTGCTCGCTGCTGCTCCTCCTGAAGCTCTGGCTGCTAAATCTGAGGCTTTCCTTCCAATTTCAAGCTGCAAAGCACTTGCTGAATTGCAGGGAAAGTCCGGGAGGCATTTGCTGTGCTGGCACACTTTCTCCTTCCTAGACAGAGTGGAAAAGCTTTTCCCTGCCGTGTAGGCGACAAGAGACGCATTTGACAGGGATCCGGAGCTGTCCGAAGGTAAGCGCTTGTTCCCGGCCTCTTTCGACACAAGCCCCCGCTCCGGAGCGCACCGCGGCCGGCAGGATGCTCTCTGCCGGCGAAGGTGCCGCTTCTCCGGCAAGGAAGCCTCAGCCGCTTCTCCTGCACACGGAGAGCGTGCTAGCTGCTGAAACGTGAAGAAAGAAGCTGCAGAAGACTGGCACTGAGCGTGCAGCTTTCCAGCGGAGAGAAAAAGCTACTTGAACACTCTGCAAGCCTTTCCACTCCCAAAAACATGCACATGGAAGGAGCTGCTGCAAAAGCGATGCTGTGCTCGCTGCTGCTCCTCCTGAAGCTCTGGCTGCTAAATCTGAGGCTTTCCTTCCAATTTCAAGCTGCAAAGCACTTGCTGAATTGCAGGGAAAGTCCGGGAGGCATTTGCTGTGCTGGCACACTTTCTCCTTCCTAGACAGAGTGGAAAAGCTTTTCCCTGCCGTGTAGGCGACAGGAGACGCATTAGACGGGCATCCGGAGCTGTCCGAAGGTAAGCGCCTGTTGCCGGCCTCTTTCGGCACAAGCCCCCGCTCCGGAGCGCACCGCGGCCGGCAGGATGCTCTCTGCCGGCGAAGGTGCCGCTTCTCCGGCAAGGAAGCCTCAGCCGCTTCTCCTGCACACGGAGAGCGTGCTAGCTGCTGAAACGTGAAGAAAGAAGCTGCAGAACACTGGCACTGAGCGTGCAGCTTTCCAGCGGAGAGAAAAAGCTACTTGAACACTCTGCAAGCCTTTCCACTCCCAAAAACATGCACATGGAAGGAGCTGCTGCAAAAGCGATGCTGTGCTCGCTGCTGCTCCTCCTGAAGCTCTGGCTGCTAAATCTGAGGCTTTCCTTCCAATTTCAAGCTGCAAAGCACTTGCTGAATTGCAGGGAAAGTCCGGGAGGCATTTGCTGTGCTGGCACACTTTCTCCTTCCTAGACAGAGTGGAAAAGCTTTTCCCTGCCGTGTAGGCGACAAGAGACGCATTAGACGGGCATCCGGAGCTGTCCGAAGGTAAGCGCCTGTTGCCGGCCTCTTTCGGCACAAGCCCCAGCTCCGGAGCGCACCGCGGCCGGCAGGATGCTCTCTGCCGGCGAAGGTGCCGCTTCTCCGGCAAGGAAGCCTCAGCCGCTTCTCCTGCACACGGAGAGCGTGCTAGCTGCTGAAACGTGAAGAAAGAAGCTGCAGAAGACTGGCACTGAGCGTGCAGCTTTCCAGCGGAGAGAAAAAGCTACTTGAACACTCTGCAAGCCTTTCCACTCCCAAAAACATGCACATGGAAGGAGCTGCTGCAAAAGCGATGCTGTGCTCGCTGCTGCTCCTCCTGAAGCTCTGGCTGCTAAATCTGAGGCTTTCCTTCCAATTTCAAGCTGCAAAACACTTGCTGAATTGCAGGGAAAGTCCGGGAGGCATTTGCTGTGCTGGCACACTTTCTCCTTCCTAGACAGAGTGGAAAAGCTTTTCCCTGCCGTGTAGGCGACAAGAGACGCATTAGACCGGGATCCGGAGCTGTCCGAAGGTAAGCGCCTGTTGCCGGCCTCTTTCGGCACAAGCCCCCGCTCCGGAGCGCACCGCGGCCGGCAGGATGCTCTCTGCCGGCGAAGGTGCCGCTTCTCCGGCAAGGAAGCCTCAGCCGCTTCTCCTGCACACGGAGAGCGTGCTAGCTGCTGAAACGTGAAGAAAGAAGCTGCAGAAGACTGGCACTGAGCGTGCAGCTTTCCAGCGGAGAGAAAAAGCTACTTGAACACTCTGCAAGCCTTTCCACTCCCAAAAACATGCACATGGAAGGAGCTGCTGCAAAAGCGATGCTGTGCTCGCTGCTGCTCCTCCTGAAGCTCTGGCTGCTAAATCTGAGGCTTTCCTTCCAATTTCAAGCTGCAAAGCACTTGCTGAATTGCAGGGAAAGTCCGGGAGGCATTTGCTGTGCTGGCACACTTTCTCCTTCCTAGACAGAGTGGAAAAGCTTTTCCCTGCCGTGTAGGCGACAAGAGACGCATTAGACGGGCATCCGGAGCTGTCCGAAGGTAAGCGCCTGTTCCCGGCCTCTTTCGGCACAAGCCCCCGCTCCGGAGCGCACCGCGGCCGGCAGGATGCTCTCTGCCGGCGAAGGCGCCGCTTCTCCGGCAAGGAAGCCTCAGCCGCTTCTCCTGCACACGGAGAGCGTGCTAGCTGCTGAAACGTGAAGAAAGAAGCTGCAGAAGACTGGCACTGAGCGTGCAGCTTTCCAGCGGAGAGAAAAAGCTACTTGAACACTCTGCAAGCCTTTCCACTCCCAAAAACATGCACATGGAAGGAGCTGCTGCAAAAGCGATGCTGTGCTCGCTGCTGCTCCTCCTGAAGCTCTGGCTGCTAAATCTGAGGCTTTCCTTCCAATTTCAAGCTGCAAAGCACTTGCTGAATTGCAGGGAAAGTCCGGGAGGCATTTGCTGTGCTGGCACACTTTCTCCTTCCTAGACAGAGTGGAAAAGCTTTTCCCTGCCGTGTAGGCGACAGGAGACGCATTAGACGGGCATCCGGAGCTGTCCGAAGGTAAGCGCCTGTTGCCGGCCTCTTTCGGCACAAGCCCCCGCTCCGGAGCGCACCGCGGCCGGCAGGATGCTCTCTGCCGGCGAAGGTGCCGCTTCTCCGGCAAGGAAGCCTCAGCCGCTTCTCCTGCACACGGAGAGCGTGCTAGCTGCTGAAACGTGAAGAAAGAAGCTGCAGAAGACTGGCACTGAGCGTGCAGCTTTCCAGCGGAGAGAAAAAGCTACTTGAACACTCTGCAAGCCTTTCCACTCCCAAAAACATGCACATGGAAGGAGCTGCTGCAAAAGCGATGCTGTGCTCGCTGCTGCTCCTCCTGAAGCTCTGGCTGCTAAATCTGAGGCTTTCCTTCCAATTTCAAGCTGCAAAGCACTTGCTGAATTGCAGGGAAAGTCCGGGAGGCATTTGCTGTGCTGGCACACTTTCTCCTTCCTAGACAGAGTGGAAAAGCTTTTCCCTGCCGTGTAGGCGACAAGAGACGCATTAGACCGGGATCCGGAGCTGTCCGAAGGTAAGCGCCTGTTCCCGGCCTCTTTCGGCACAAGCCCCCGCTCCGGAGCGCACCGCGGCCGGCAGGATGCTCTCTGCCGGCGAAGGTGCCGCTTCTCCGGCAAGGAAGCCTCAGCCGCTTCTCCTGCACACGGAGAGCGTGCTAGCTGCTGAAACGTGAAGAAAGAAGCTGCAGAACACTGGCACTGAGCGTGCAGCTTTCCAGCGGAGAGAAAAAGCTACTTGAACACTCTGCAAGCCTTTCCACTCCCAAAAACATGCACATGGAAGGAGCTGCTGCAAAAGCGATGCTGTGCTCGCTGCTGCTCCTCCTGAAGCTCTGGCTGCTAAATCTGAGGCTTTCCTTCCAATTTCAAGCTGCAAAGCACTTGCTGAATTGCAGGGAAAGTCCGGGAGGCATTTGCTGTGCTGGCACACTTTCTCCTTCCTAGACAGAGTGGAAAAGCTTTTCCCTGCCGTGTGGGCGACAGGAGACGCATTAGACGGGCATCCGGAGCTGTCCGAAGGTAAGCGCCTGTTGCCGGCCTCTTTCGGCACAAGCCCCCGCTCCGGAGCGCACCGCGGCCGGCAGGATGCTCTCTGCCGGCGAAGGTGCCGCTTCTCCGGCAAGGAAGCCTCAGCCGCTTCTCCTGCACACGGAGAGCGTGCTAGCTGCTGAAACGTGAAGAAAGAAGCTGCAGAAGACTGGCACTGAGCGTGCAGCTTTCCAGCGGAGAGAAAAAGCTACTTGAACACTCTGCAAGCCTTTCCACTCCCAAAAACATGCACATGGAAGGAGCTGCTGCAAAAGCAATGCTGTGCTCGCTGCTGCTCCTCCTGAAGCTCTGGCTGCTAAATCTGAGGCTTTCCTTCCAATTTCAAGCTGCAAAGCACTTGCTGAATTGCAGGGAAAGTCCGGGAGGCATTTGCTGTGCTGGCACACTTTCTCCTTCCTAGACAGAGTGGAAAAGCTTTTCCCTGCCGTGTAGGCGACAAGAGACGCATTAGACGGGCATCCGGAGCTGTCCGAAGGTAAGCGCCTGTTGCCGGCCTCTTTCGGCACAAGCCCCCGCTCCGGAGCGCACCGCGGCCGGCAGGATGCTCTCTGCCGGCGAAGGTGCCGCTTCTCCGGCAAGGAAGCCTCAGCCGCTTCTCCTGCACACGGAGAGCGTGCTAGCTGCTGAAACGTGAAGAAAGAAGCTGCAGAAGACTGGCACTGAGCGTGCAGCTTTCCAGCGGAGAGAAAAAGCTACTTGAACACTCTGCAAGCCTTTCCACTCCCAAAAACATGCACATGGAAGGAGCTGCTGCAAAAGCGATGCTGTGCTCGCTGCTGCTCCTCCTGAAGCTCTGGCTGCTAAATCTGAGGCTTTCCTTCCAATTTCAAGCTGCAAAGCACTTGCTGAATTGCAGGGAAAGTCCGGGAGGCATTTGCTGTGCTGGCACACTTTCTCCTTCCTAGACAGAGTGGAAAAGCTTTTCCCTGCCGTGTAGGCGACAAGAGACGCATTAGACCGGGATCCGGAGCTGTCCGAAGGTAAGCGCCTGTTCCCGGCCTCTTTCGGCACAAGCCCCCGCTCCGGAGCGCACCGCGGCCGGCAGGATGCTCTCTGCCGGCGAAGGTGCCGCTTCTCCGGCAAGGAAGCCTCAGCCGCTTCTCCTGCACACGGAGAGCGTGCTAGCTGCTGAAACGTGAAGAAAGAAGCTGCAGAAGACTGACACTGAGCGTGCAGCTTTCCAGCGGAGAGAAAAAGCTACTTGAACACTCTGCAAGCCTTTCCACTCCCAAAAACATGCACATGGAAGGAGCTGCTGCAAAAGCGATGCTGTGCTCGCTGCTGCTCCTCCTGAAGCTCTGGCTGCTAAATCTGAGGCTTTCCTTCCAATTTCAAGCTGCAAAGCACTTGCTGAATTGCAGGGAAAGTCCGGGAGGCATTTGCTGTGCTGGCACACTTTCTCCTTCCTAGACAGAGTGGAAAAGCTTTTCCCTGCCGTGTAGGCGACAGGAGACGCATTAGACGGGCATCCGGAGCTGTCCGAAGGTAAGCGCCTGTTGCCGGCCTCTTTCGGCACAAGCCCCCGCTCCGGAGCGCACCGCGGCCGGCAGGATGCTCTCTGCCGGCGAAGGTGCCGCTTCTCCGGCAAGGAAGCCTCAGCCGCTTCTCCTGCACATGGAGAGCGTGCTAGCTGCTGAAACGTGAAGAAAGAAGCTGCAGAAGACTGGCACTGAGCGTGCAGCTTTCCAGCGGAGAGAAAAAGCTACTTGAACACTCTGCAAGCCTTTCCACTCCCAAAAACATGCACATGGAAGGAGCTGCTGCAAAAGCGATGCTGTGCTCGCTGCTGCTCCTCCTGAAGCTCTGGCTGCTAAATCTGAGGCTTTCCTTCCAATTTCAAGCTGCAAAGCACTTGCTGAATTGCAGGGAAAGTCCGGGAGGCATTTGCTGTGCTGGCACACTTTCTCCTTCCTAGACAGAGTGGAAAAGCTTTTCCCTGCCGTGTAGGCGACAAGAGACGCATTAGACGGGCATCCGGAGCTGTCCGAAGGTAAGCGCCTGTTGCCGGCCTCTTTCGGCACAAGCCCCCGCTCCGGAGCGCACCGCGGCCGGCAGGATGCTCTCTGCCGGCGAAGGCGCCGCTTCTCCGGCAAGGAAGCCTCAGCCGCTTCTCCTGCAGACGGAGAGCGTGCTAGCTGCTGAAACGTGAAGAAAGAAGCTGCAGAAGACTGGCACTGAGCGTGCAGCTTTCCAGCGGAGAGAAAAAGCTACTTGAACACTCTGCAAGCCTTTCCACTCCCAAAAACATGCACATGGAAGGAGCTGCTGCAAAAGCGATGCTGTGCTCGCTGCTGCTCCTCCTGAAGCTCTGGCTGCTAAATCTGAGGCTTTCCTTCCAATTTCAAGCTGCAAAGCACTTGCTGAATTGCAGAGAAAGTCCGGGAGGCACTTGCTGTGCTGGCACACTTTCTCCTTCCTAGACAGAGTGGAAAAGCTTTTCCCTGCCGTGTAGGCGACAAGAGACGCATTAGACGGGCATCCAGAGCTTTCCGAAGGTAAGCGCCTGTTGCCGGCCTCTTTCGGCACAAGCCCCCGCTCCGGAGCGCACCGCGGCCGGCAGGATGCTCTCTGCCGGCGAAGGTGCCGCTTCTCCGGCAAGGAAGCCTCAGCCGCTTCTCCTGCACACGGAGAGCGTGCTAGCTGCTGAAACGTGAAGAAAGAAGCTGCAGAAGACTGGCACTGAGCGTGCAGCTTTCCAGCGGAGAGAAAAAGCTACTTGAACACTCTGCAAGCCTTTCCACTCCCAAAAACATGCACATGGAAGGAGCTGCTGCAAAAGCGATGCTGTGCTCGCTGCTGCTCCTCCTGAAGCTCTGGCTGCTAAATCTGAGGCTTTCCTTCCAATTTCAAGCTGCAAAGCACTTGCTGAATTGCAGGGAAAGTCCGGGAGGCATTTGCTGTGCTGGCACACTTTCTCCTTCCTAGACAGAGTGGAAAAGCTTTTCCCTGCCGTGTAGGCGACAAGAGACGCATTAGACGGGCATCCGGAGCTGTCCGAAGGTAAGCGCCTGTTCCCGGCCTCTTTCGGCACAAGCCCCCGCTCCGGAGCGCACCGCGGCCGGCAGGATGCTCTCTGCCGGCGAAGGTGCCGCTTCTCCGGCAAGGAAGCCTCAGCCGCTTCTCCTGCACACGGAGAGCGTGCTAGCTGCTGAAACGTGAAGAAAGAAGCTGCAGAAGACTGGCACTGAGCGTGCAGCTTTCCAGCGGAGAGAAAAAGCTACTTGAACACTCTGCAAGCCTTTCCACTCCCAAAAACATGCACATGGAAGGAGCTGCTGCAAAAGCGATGCTGTGCTCGCTGCTGCTCCTCCTGAAGCTCTGGCTGCTAAATCTGAGGCTTTCCTTCCAATTTCAAGCTGCAAAGCACTTGCTGAATTGCAGGGAAAGTCCGGGAGGCATTTGCTGTGCTGGCACACTTTCTCCTTCCTAGACAGAGTGGAAAAGCTTTTCCCTGCCGTGTAGGCGACAGGAGACGCATTAGACAGGGATCCGGAGCTGTCCGAAGGTAAGCGCCTGTTGCCGGCCTCTTTCGGCACAAGCCCCCGCTCCGGAGCGCACCGCGGCCGGCAGGATGCTCTCTGCCGGCGAATGTGCCGCTTCTCCGGCAAGGAAGCCTCAGCCGCTTCTCCTGCACACGGAGAGCGTGCTAGCTGCTGAAACGTGAAGAAAGAAGCTGCAGAACACTGGCACTGAGCGTGCAGCTTTCCAGCGGAGAGAAAAAGCTACTTGAACACTCTGCAAGCCTTTCCACTCCCAAAAACATGCACATGGAAGGAGCTGCTGCAAAAGCGATGCTGTGCTCGCTGCTGCTCCTCCTGAAGCTCTGGCTGCTAAATCTGAGGCTTTCCTTCCAATTTCAAGCTGCAAAGCACTTGCTGAATTGCAGGGAAAGTCCGGGAGGCATTTGCTGTGCTGGCACACTTTCTCCTTCCTAGACAGAGTGGAAAAGCTTTTCCCTGCCGTGTAGGCGACAAGAGACGCATTAGACGGGCATCCGGAGCTGTCCGAAGGTAAGCGCCTGTTCCCGGCCTCTTTCGGCACAAGCCCCCGCTCCGGAGCGCACCGCGGCCGGCAGGATGCTCTCTGCCGGCGAAGGTGCCGCTTCTCCGGCAAGGAAGCCTCAGCCGCTTCTCCTGCACACGGAGAGCGTGCTAGCTGCTGAAACGTGAAGAAAGAAGCTGCAGAAGACTGGCACTGAGCGTGCAGCTTTCCAGCGGAGAGAAAAAGCTACTTGAACACTCTGCAAGCCTTTCCACTCCCAAAAACATGCACATGGAAGGAGCTGCTGCAAAAGCGATGCTGTGCTCGCTGCTGCTCCTCCTGAAGCTCTGGCTGCTAAATCTGAGGCTTTCCTTCCAATTTCAAGCTGCAAAACACTTGCTGAATTGCAGGGAAAGTCCGGGAGGCATTTGCTGTGCTGGCACACTTTCTCCTTCCTAGACAGAGTGGAAAAGCTTTTCCCTGCCGTGTAGGTGACAAGAGACGCATTAGACCGGGATCCGGAGCTGTCCGAAGGTAAGCGCCTGTTGCCGGCCTCTTTCGGCACAAGCCCCCGCTCCGGAGCGCACCGCGGCCGGCAGGATGCTCTCTGCCGGCGAAGGTGCCGCTTCTCCGGCAAGGAAGCCTCAGCCGCTTCTCCTGCACACGGAGAGCGTGCTAGCTGCTGAAACGTGAAGAAAGAAGCTGCAGAAGACTGGCACTGAGCGTGCAGCTTTCCAGCGGAGAGAAAAAGCTACTTGAACACTCTGCAAGCCTTTCCACTCCCAAAAACATGCACATGGAAGGAGCTGCTGCAAAAGCGATGCTGTGCTCGCTGCTGCTCCTCCTGAAGCTCTGGCTGCTAAATCTGAGGCTTTCCTTCCAATTTCAAGCTGCAAAGCACTTGCTGAATTGCAGGGAAAGTCCGGGAGGCATTTGCTGTGCTGGCACACTTTCTCCTTCCTAGACAGAGTGGAAAAGCTTTTCCCTGCCGTGTAGGCGACAGGAGACGCATTAGACGGGCATCCGGAGCTGTCCGAAGGTAAGCGCCTGTTCCCGGCCTCTTTCGGCACAAGCCCCCGCTCCGGAGCGCACCGCGGCCGGCAGGATGCTCTCTGCCGGCGAAGGTGCCGCTTCTCCGGCAAGGAAGCCTCAGCCGCTTCTCCTGCACACGGAGAGCGTGCTAGCTGCTGAAACGTGAAGAAAGAAGCTGCAGAAGACTGGCACTGAGCGTGCAGCTTTCCAGCGGAGAGAAAAAGCTACTTGAACACTCTGCAAGCCTTTCCACTCCCAAAAACATGCACATGGAAGGAGCTGCTGCAAAAGCGATGCTGTGCTCGCTGCTGCTCCTCCTGAAGCTCTGGCTGCTAAATCTGAGGCTTTCCTTCCAATTTCAAGCTGCAAAGCACTTGCTGAATTGCAGGGAAAGTCCGGGAGGCATTTGCTGTGCTGGCACACTTTCTCCTTCCTAGACAGAGTGGAAAAGCTTTTCCCTGCCGTGTAGGCGACAAGAGACGCATTAGACAGGCATCCGGAGCTGTCCGAAGGTAAGCGCCTGTTGCCGGCCTCTTTCGGCACAAGCCCCCGCTCCGGAGCGCACCGCGGCCGGCAGGATGCTCTCTGCCGGCGAAGGTGCCGCTTCTCCGGCAAGGAAGCCTCAGCCGCTTCTCCTGCACACGGAGAGCGTGCTAGCTGCTGAAACGTGAAGAAAGAAGCTGCAGAAGACTGGCACTGAGCGTGCAGCTTTCCAGCGGAGAGAAAAAGCTACTTGAACACTCTGCAAGCCTTTCCACTCCCAAAAACATGCACATGGAAGGAGCTGCTGCAAAAGCGATGCTGTGCTCGCTGCTGCTCTTCCTGAAGCTCTGGCTGCTAAATTTGAGGCTTTCCTTCCAATTTCAAGCTGCAAAGCACTTGCTGAATTGCAGGGAAAGTCCGGGAGGCATTTGCTGTGCTGGCACACTTTCTCCTTCCTAGACAGAGTGGAAAAGCTTTTCCCTGCCGTGTGGGCGACAGGAGACGCATTAGACGGGCATCCGGAGCTGTCCGAAGGTAAGCGCCTGTTGCCGGCCTCTTTCGGCACAAGCCCCCGCTCCGGAGCGCACCGCGGCCGGCAGGATGCTCTCTGCCGGCGAAGGTGCCGCTTCTCCGGCAAGGAAGCCTCAGCCGCTTCTCCTGCACACGGAGAGCGTGCTAGCTGCTGAAACGTGAAGAAAGAAGCTGCAGAAGACTGGCACTGAGCGTGCAGCTTTCCAGCGGAGAGAAAAAGCTACTTGAACACTCTGCAAGCCTTTCCACTCCCAAAAACATGCACATGGAAGGAGCTGCTGCAAAAGCGATGCTGTGCTCGCTGCTGCTCCTCCTGAAGCTCTGGCTGCTAAATCTGAGGCTTTCCTTCCAATTTCAAGCTGCAAAGCACTTGCTGAATTGCAGGGAAAGTCCGGGAGGCATTTGCTGTGCTGGCACACTTTCTCCTTCCTAGACAGAGTGGAAAAGCTTTTCCCTGCCGTGTAGGCGACAGGAGACGCATTAGACGGGCATCCGGAGCTGTCCGAAGGTAAGCGCCTGTTCCCGGCCTCTTTCGGCACAAGCCCCCGCTCCGGAGCGCACCGCGGCCGGCAGGATGCTCTCTGCCGGCGAAGGTGCCGCTTCTCCGGCGAGGAAGCCTCAGCCGCTTCTCCTGCACACGGAGAGCGTGCTAGCTGCTGAAACGTGAAGAAAGAAGCTGCAGAAGACTGGCACTGAGCGTGCAGCTTTCCAGCGGAGAGAAAAAGCTACTTGAACACTCTGCAAGCCTTTCCACTCCCAAAAACATGCACATGGAAGGAGCTGCTGCAAAAGCGATGCTGTGCTCGCTGCTGCTCCTCCTGAAGCTCTGGCTGCTAAATCTGAGGCTTTCCTTCCAATTTCAAGCTGCAAAGCACTTGCTGAATTGCAGGGAAAGTCCGGGAGGCATTTGCTGTGCTGGCACACTTTCTCCTTCCTAGACAGAGTGGAAAAGCTTTTCCCTGCCGTGTAGGCGACAAGAGACGCATTAGACAAGGATCCGGAGCTGTCTGAAGGTAAGCGCCTGTTCCCGGCCTCTTTCGGCACAAGCCCCCGCTCCGGAGCGCACCGCGGCCGGCAGGATGCTCTCTGCCGGCGAAGGTGCCGCTTCTCCAGCAAGGAAGCCTCAGCCGCTTCTCCTGCACACGGAGAGCGTGCTAGCTGCTGAAACGTGAAGAAAGAAGCTGCAGAAGACTGGCACTGAGCGTGCAGCTTTCCAGCGGAGAGAAAAAGCTACTTGAACACTCTGCAAGCCTTTCCACTCCCAAAAACATGCACATGGAAGGAGCTGCTGCAAAAGCGATGCTGTGCTCGCTGCTGCTCCTCCTGAAGCTCTGGCTGCTAAATCTGAGGCTTTCCTTCCAATTTCAAGCTGCAAAGCACTTGCTGAATTGCAGGGAAAGTCCGGGAGGCATTTGCTGTGCTGGCACACTTTCTCCTTCCTAGACAGAGTGGAAAAGCTTTTCCCTGCCGTGTAGGCGACAAGAGACGCATTAGACAGGGATCCGGAGCTGTCCGAAGGTAAGCGCCTGTTCCCGGCCTCTTTCGGCACAAGCCCCCGCTCCGGAGCGCACCGCGGCCGGCAGGATGCTCTCTGCCGGCGAAGGTGCCGCTTCTCCGGCAAGGAAGCCTCAGCCGCTTCTCCTGCACACGGAGAGCGTGCTAGCTGCTGAAACGTGAAGAAAGAAGCTGCAGAAGACTGGCACTGAGCGTGCAGCTTTCCAGCGGAGAGAAAAAGCTACTTGAACACTCTGCAAGCCTTTCCACTCCCAAAAACATGCACATGTAAGGAGCTGCTGCAAAAGCGATGCTGTGCTCGCTGCTGCTCCTCCTGAAGCTCTGGCTGCTAAATCTGAGGCTTTCCTTCCAATTTCAAGCTGCAAAGCACTTGCTGAATTGCAGGGAAAGTCCGGGAGGCATTTGCTGTGCTGGCACACTTTCTCCTTCCTAGACAGAGTGGAAAAGCTTTTCCCTGCCGTGTAGGCGACAAGAGACGCATTAGACAGGGATCCGGAGCTGTCCGAAGGTAAGCGCCTGTTGCCGGCCTCTTTCGGCACAAGCCCCCGCTCCGGAGCGCACCGCGGCCGGCAGGATGCTCTCTGCCGGCGAAGGTGCCGCTTCTCCGGCAAGGAAGCCTCAGCCGCTTCTCCTGCACACGGAGAGCGTGCTAGCTGCTGAAACGTGAAGAAAGAAGCTGCAGAAGACTGGCACTGAGCGTGCAGCTTTCCAGCGGAGAGAAAAAGCTACTTGAACACTCTGCAAGCCTTTCCACTCCCAAAAACATGCACATGGAAGGAGCTGCTGCAAAAGCGATGCTGTGCTCGCTGCTGCTCCTCCTGAAGCTCTGGCTGCTAAATCTGAGGCTTTCCTTCCAATTTCAAGCTGCAAAGCACTTGCTGAATTGCAGGGAAAGTCCGGGAGGCATTTGCTGTGCTGGCACACTTTCTCCTTCCTAGACAGAGTGGAAAAGCTTTTCCCTGCCGTGTAGGCGACAGGAGACGCATTAGACAGGGATCCGGAGCTGTCCGAAGGTAAGCGCTTGTTCCCGGCCTCTTTCGGCACAAGCCCCCGCTCCGGAGCGCACCGCGGCCGGCAGGATGCTCTCTGCTGGCGAAGGTGCTGCTTCTCCGGCAAGGAAGCCTCAGCCGCTTCTCCTGCACACGGAGAGCGTGCTAGCTGCTGAAACGTGAAGAAAGAAGCTGCAGAAGACTGGCACTGAGCGTGCAGCTTTCCAGCGGAGAGAAAAAGCTACTTGAACACTCTGCAAGCCTTTCCACTCCCAAAAACATGCACATGGAAGGAGCTGCTGCAAAAGCGATGCTGTGCTCGCTGCTGCTCCTCCTGAAGCTCTGGCTGCTAAATCTGAGGCTTTCCTTCCAATTTCAAGCTGCAAAGCACTTGCTGAATTGCAGGGAAAGTCCGGGAGGCATTTGCTGTGCTGGCACACTTTCTCCTTCCTAGACAGAGTGGAAAAGCTTTTCCCTGCCGTGTAGGCGACAAGAGACGCATTAGACAGGGATCCGGAGCTGTCCGAAGGTAAGCGCTTGTTCCCGGCCTCTTTCGGCACAAGCCCCCGCTCCGGAGCGCACCGCGGCCGGCAGGATGCTCTCTGCCGGCGAAGGTGCCGCTTCTCCGGCAAGGAAGCCTCAGCCGCTTCTCCTGCACACGGAGAGCGTGCTAGCTGCTGAAACGTGAAGAAAGAAGCTGCAGAAGACTGGCACTGAGCGTGCAGCTTTCCAGCGGAGAGAAAAAGCTACTTGAACACTCTGCAAGCCTTTCCACTCCCAAAAACATGCACATGGAAGGAGCTGCTGCAAAAGCGATGCTGTGCTCGCTGCTGCTCGTCCTGAAGCTCTGGCTGCTAAATCTGAGGCTTTCCTTCCAATTTCAAGCTGCAAAGCACTTGCTGAATTGCAGGGAAAGTCCGGGAGGCATTTGCTGTGCTGGCACACTTTCTCCTTCCTAGACAGAGTGGAAAAGCTTTTCCCTGCCGTGTAGGCGACAAGAGACGCATTAGACCGGGATCCGGAGCTGTCCGAAGGTAAGCGCCTGTTGCCGGCCTCTTTCGGCACAAGCCCCCGCTCCGGAGCGCACCGCGGCCGGCAGGATGCTCTCTGCCGGCGAAGGTGCCGCTTCTCCGGCAAGGAAGCCTCAGCCGCTTCTCCTGCACACGGAGAGCGTGCTAGCTGCTGAAACGTGAAGAAAGAAGCTGCAGAAGACTGGCACTGAGCGTGCAGCTTTCCAGCGGAGAGAAAAAGCTACTTGAACACTCTGCAAGCCTTTCCACTCCCAAAAACATGCACATGGAAGGAGCTGCTGCAAAAGCGATGCTGTGCTCGCTGCTGCTCCTCCTGAAGCTCTGGCTGCTAAATCTGAGGCTTTCCTTCCAATTTCAAGCTGCAAAGCACTTGCTGAATTGCAGGGAAAGTCCGGGAGGCATTTGCTGTGCTGGCACACTTTCTCCTTCCTAGACAGAGTGGAAAAGCTTTTCCCTGCCGTGTAGGCGACAAGAGACGCATTAGACCGGGATCCGGAGCTGTCCGAAGGTAAGCGCCTGTTGCCGGCCTCTTTCGGCACAAGCCCCCGCTCCGGAGCGCACCGCGGCCGGCAGGATGCTCTCTGCCGGCGAAGGTGCCGCTTCTCCGGCAAGGAAGCCTCAGCCGCTTCTCCTGCACACGGAGAGCGTGCTAGCTGCTGAAACGTGAAGAAAGAAGCTGCAGAAGACTGGCACTGAGCGTGCAGCTTTCCAGCGGAGAGAAAAAGCTACTTGAACACTCTGCAAGCCTTTCCACTCCCAAAAACATGCACATGGAAGGAGCTGCTGCAAAAGCGATGCTGTGCTCGCTGCTGCTCCTCCTGAAGCTCTGGCTGCTAAATCTGAGGCTTTCCTTCCAATTTCAAGCTGCAAAGCACTTGCTGAATTGCAGGGAAAGTCCGGGAGGCATTTGCTGTGCTGGCACACTTTCTCCTTCCTAGACAGAGTGGAAAAGCTTTTCCCTGCCGTGTAGGCGACAAGAGACGCATTAGACCGGGATCCGGAGCTGTCCGAAGGTAAGCGCCTGTTGCCGGCCTCTTTCGGCACAAGCCCCCGCTCCGGAGCGCACCGCGGCCGGCAGGATGCTCTCTGCCGGCGAAGGTGCCGCTTCTCCGGCAAGGAAGCCTCAGCCGCTTCTCCTGCACACGGAGAGCGTGCTAGCTGCTGAAACGTGAAGAAAGAAGCTGCAGAAGACTGGCACTGAGCCTGCAGCTTTCCAGCGGAGAGAAAAAGCTACTTGAACACTCTGCAAGCCTTTCCACTCCCAAAAACATGCACATGGAAGGAGCTGCTGCAAAAGCGATGCTGTGCTCGCTGCTGCTCCTCCTGAAGCTCTGGCTGCTAAATCTGAGGCTTTCCTTCCAATTTCAAGCTGCAAAGCACTTGCTGAATTGCAGGGAAAGTCCGGGAGGCATTTGCTGTGCTGGCACACTTTCTCCTTCCTAGACAGAGTGGAAAAGCTTTTCCCTGCCGTGTAGGCGACAAGAGACGCATTAGACCGGGATCCGGAGCTGTCCGAAGGTAAGCGCCTGTTGCCGGCCTCTTTCGGCACAAGCCCCCGCTCCGGAGTGCACCGCGGCCGGCAGGATGCTCTCTGCCGGCGAAGGTGCCGCTTCTCCGGCAAGGAAGCCTCAGCCGCTTCTCCTGCACACGGAGAGCGTGCTAGCTGCTGAAACGTGAAGAAAGAAGCTGCAGAACACTGGCACTGAGCGTGCAGCTTTCCAGCGGAGAGAAAAAGCTACTTGAACACTCTGCAAGCCTTTCCACTCCCAAAAACATGCACATGGAAGGAGCTGCTGCAAAAGCGATGCTGTGCTCGCTGCTGCTCCTCCTGAAGCTCTGGCTTCTAAATCTGAGGCTTTCCTTCCAATTTCAAGCTGCAAAGCACTTGCTGAATTGCAGGGAAAGTCCGGGAGGCATTTGCTGTGCTGGCACACTTTCTCCTTCCTAGACAGAGTGGAAAAGCTTTTCCCTGCCGTGTAGGCGACAAGAGACGCATTAGACAGGGATCCGGAGCTGTCCGAAGGTAAGCGCCTGTTCCCGGCCTCGTTCGGCACAAGCCCCCGCTCCGGAGCGCACCGCGGCCGGCAGGATGCTCTCTGCCGGCGAAGGTGCCGCTTCTCCGGCAAGGAAGCCTCAGCCGCTTCTCCTGCACACGGAGAGCGTGCTAGCTGCTGAAACGTGAAGAAAGAAGCTGCAGAAGACTGGCACTGAGCGTGCAGCTTTCCAGCGGAGAGAAAAAGCTACTTGAACACTCTGCAAGCCTTTCCACTCCCAAAAACATGCACATGGAAGGAGCTGCTGCAAAAGCGATGCTGTGCTCGCTGCTGCTCGTCCTGAAGCTCTGGCTGCTAAATCTGAGGCTTTCCTTCCAATTTCAAGCTGCAAAGCACTTGCTGAATTGCAGGGAAAGTCCGGGAGGCATTTGCTGTGCTGGCACACTTTCTCCTTCCTAGACAGAGTGGAAAAGCTTTTCCCTTCCGTGTAGGCGACAGGAGACGCATTAGACGGGCATCCGGAGCTGTCCGAAGGTAAGCGCCTGTTGCCGGCCTCTTTCGGCACAAGCCCCCGCTCCGGAGCGCACCGCGGCCGGCAGGATGCTCTCTGCCGGCGAAGGTGCCGCTTCTCCGGCAAGGAAGCCTCAGCCGCTTCTCCTGCACACGGAGAGCGTGCTAGCTGCTGAAACGTGAAGAAAGAAGCTGCAGAAGACTGGCACTGAGCGTGCAGCTTTCCAGCGGAGAGAAAAAGCTACTTGAACACTCTGCAAGCCTTTCCACTCCCAAAAACATGCACATGGAAGGAGCTGCTGCAAAAGCGATGCTGTGCTCGCTGCTGCTCCTCCTGAAGCTCTGGCTGCTAAATCTGAGGCTTTCCTTCCAATTTCAAGCTGCAAAGCACTTGCTGAATTGCAGGGAAAGTCCGGGAGGCATTTGCTATGCTGGCACACTTTCTCCTTCCTAGACAGAGTGGAAAAGCTTTTCCCTGCCGTGTAGGCGACAAGAGACGCATTAGACAGGGATCCGGAGCTGTCCGAAGGTAAGCGCTTGTTCCCGGCCTCGTTCGGCACAAGCCCCCGCTCCGGAGCGCACCGCGGCCGGCAGGATGCTCTCTGCTGGCGAAGGTGCCGCTTCTCCGGCAAGGAAGCCTCAGCCGCTTCTCCTGCACACGGAGAGCGTGCTAGCTGCTGAAACGTGAAGAAAGAAGCTGCAGAAGACTGGCACTGAGCGTGCAGCTTTCCAGCGGAGAGAAAAAGCTACTTGAACACTCTGCAAGCCTTTCCACTCCCAAAAACATGCACATGGAAGGAGCTGCTGCAAAAGCGATGCTGTGCTCGCTGCTGCTCCTCCTGAAGCTCTGGCTGCTAAATCTGAGGCTTTCCTTCCAATTTCAAGCTGCAAAGCACTTGCTGAATTGCAGGGAAAGTCCGGGAGGCATTTGCTGTGCTGGCACACTTTCTCCTTCCTAGACAGAGTGGAAAAGCTTTTCCCTGCCGTGTAGGCGACAAGAGACGCATTAGACGGGCATCCGGAGCTGTCCGAAGGTAAGCGCCTGTTGCCGGCCTCTTTCGGCACAAGCCCCCGCTCTGGAGCGCACCGCGGCCGGCAGGATGCTCTCTGCCGGCGAAGGTGCCGCTTCTCCGGCAAGGAAGCCTCAGCCGCTTCTCCTGCACACGGAGAGCGTGCTAGCTGCTGAAACGTGAAGAAAGAAGCTGCAGAACACTGGCACTGAGCGTGCAGCTTTCCAGCGGAGAGAAAAAGCTACTTGAATACTCTGCAAGCCTTTCCACTCCCAAAAACATGCACATGGAAGGAGCTGCTGCAAAAGCGATGCTGTGCTCGCTGCTGCTCGTCCTGAAGCTCTGGCTGCTAAATCTGAGGCTTTCCTTCCAATTTCAAGCTGCAAAGCACTTGCTGAATTGCAGGGAAAGTCCGGGAGGCATTTGCTGTGCTGGCACACTTTCTCCTTCCTAGACAGAGTGGAAAAGCTTTTCCCTGCCGTGTAGGCGACAGGAGACGCATTAGACGGGCATCCGGAGCTGTCCGAAGGTAAGCGCCTGTTCCCGGCCTCTTTCGGCACAAGCCCCCGCTCCGGAGCGCACCGCGGCCGGCAGGATGCTCTCTGCCGGCGAAGGTGCCGCTTCTCCGGCAAGGAAGCCTCAGCCGCTTCTCCTGCACACGGAGAGCGTGCTAGCTGCTGAAACGTGAAGAAAGAAGCTGCAGAAGACTGGCACTGAGCGTGCAGCTTTCCAGCGGAGAGAAAAAGCTACTTGAACACTCTGCAAGCCTTTCCACTCCCAAAAACATGCACATGGAAGGAGCTGCTGCAAAAGCGATGCTGTGCTCGCTGCTGCTCCTCCTGAAGCTCTGGCTGCTAAATCTGAGGCTTTCCTTCCAATTTCAAGCTGCAAAGCACTTGCTGAATTGCAGGGAAAGTCCGGGAGGCATTTGCTGTGCTGGCACACTTTCTCCTTCCTAGACAGAGTGGAAAAGCTTTTCCCTGCCGTGTAGGCGACAAGAGACGCATTAGACCGGGATCCGGAGCTGTCCGAAGGTAAGCGCTTGTTCCCGGCCTCTTTCGGCACAAGCCCCCGCTCCGGAGCGCACCGCGGCCGGCAGGATGCTCTCTGCCGGCGAAGGTGCCGCTTCTCCGGCAAGGAAGCCTTAGCTGCTTCTCCTGCACACGGAGAGCGTGCTAGCTGCTGAAACGTGAAGAAAGAAGCTGCAGAAGACTGGCACTGAGCGTGCAGCTTTCCAGCGGAGAGAAAAAGCTACTTGAACACTCTGCAAGCCTTTCCACTCCCAAAAACATGCACATGGAAGGAGCTGCTGCAAAAGCGATGCTGTGCTCGCTGCTGCTCCTCCTGAAGCTCTGGCTGCTAAATCTGAGGCTTTCCTTCCAATTTCAAGCTGCAAAGCACTTGCTGAATTGCAGGGAAAGTCCGGGAGGCATTTGCTGTGCTGGCACACTTTCTCCTTCCTAGACAGAGTGGAAAAGCTTTTCTCTGCCGTGTAGGCGACAAGAGACGCATTAGACAGGGATCCGGAGCTGTCCGAAGGTAAGCGCCTGTTGCCGGCCTCTTTCGGCACAAGCCCCCGCTCCGGAGCGCACCGCGGCCGGCAGGATGCTCTCTGCCGGCGAAGGTGCCGCTTCTCCGGCAAGGAAGCCTCAGCCGCTTCTCCTGCACACGGAGAGCGTGCTAGCTGCTGAAACGTGAAGAAAGAAGCTGCAGAAGACTGGCACTGAGCGTGCAGCTTTCCAGCGGAGAGAAAAAGCTACTTGAACACTCTGCAAGCCTTTCCACTCCCAAAAACATGCACATGGAAGGAGCTGCTGCAAAAGCGATGCTGTGCTCGCTGCTGCTCCTCCTGAAGCTCTGGCTGCTAAATCTGAGGCTTTCCTTCCAATTTCAAGCTGCAAAGCACTTGCTGAATTGCAGGGAAAGTCCGGGAGGCATTTGCTGTGCTGGCACACTTTCTCCTTCCTAGACAGAGTGGAAAAGCTTTTCCCTGCCGTGTAGGCGACAAGAGACGCATTAGACAGGGATCCGGAGCTGTCCGAAGGTAAGCGCCTGTTGCCGGCCTCTTTCGGCACAAGCCCCCGCTCCGGAGCGCACCGCGGCCGGCAGGATGCTCTCTGCCGGCGAAGGTGCCGCTTCTCCGGCAAGGAAGCCTCAGCCGCTTCTCCTGCACACGGAGAGCGTGCTAGCTGCTGAAACGTGAAGAAAGAAGCTGCAGAAGACTGGCACTGAGCGTGCAGCTTTCCAGCGGAGAGAAAAAGCTACTTGAACACTCTGCAAGCCTTTCCACTCCCAAAAACATGCACATGGAAGGAGCTGCTGCAAAAGCGATGCTGTGCTCGCTGCTGCTCCTCCTGAAGCTCTGGCTGCTAAATCTGAGGCTTTCCTTCCAATTTCAAGCTGCAAAGCACTTGCTGAATTGCAGGGAAAGTCCGGGAGGCATTTGCTGTGCTGGCACACTTTCTCCTTCCTAGACAGAGTGGAAAAGCTTTTCCCTGCCGTGTAGGCGACAAGAGACGCATTAGACCGGGATCCGGAGCTGTCCGAAGGTAAGCGCTTGTTGCCGGCCTCTTTCGGCACAAGCCCCCGCTCCGAAGCGCACCGCGGCCGGCAGGATGCTCTCTGCCGGCGAAGGTGCCGCTTCTCCGGCAAGGAAGCCTCAGCCGCTTCTCCTGCACACGGAGAGCGTGCTAGCTGCTGAAACGTGAAGAAAGAAGCTGCAGAAGACTGGCACTGAGCGTGCAGCTTTCCAGCGGAGAGAAAAAGCTACTTGAACACTCTGCAAGCCTTTCCACTCCCAAAAACATGCACATGGAAGGAGCTGCTGCAAAAGCGATGCTGTGCTCGCTGCTGCTCCTCCTGAAGCTCTGGCTGCTAAATCTGAAGCTTTCCTTCCAATTTCAAGCTGCAAAGCACTTGCTGAATTGCAGGGAAAGTCCGGGATGCATTTGCTGTGCTGGCATACTTTCTCCTTCCTAGACAGAGTGGAAAAGCTTTTCCCTGCCGTGTAGGCGACAAGAGACGCATTAGACAGGGATCCGGAGCTGTCCGAAGGTAAGCGCTTGTTGCCGGCCTCTTTCGGCACAAGCCCCCGCTCCGGAGCGCACCGCGGCCGGCAGGATGCTCTCTGCCGGCGAAGGTGCTGCTTCTCCGGCAAGGAAGCCTCAGCCGCTTCTCCTGCACACGGAGAGCGTGCTAGCTGCTGAAACGTGAAGAAAGAAGCTGCAGAAGACTGGCACTGAGCGTGCAGCTTTCCAGCGGAGAGAAAAAGCTACTTGAACACTCTGCAAGCCTTTCCACTCCCAAAAACATGCACATGGAAGGAGCTGCTGCAAAAGCGATGCTGTGCTCGCTGCTGCTCCTCCTGAAGCTCTGGCTGCTAAATCTGAGGCTTTCCTTCCAATTTCAAGCTGCAAAGCACTTGCTGAATTGCAGGGAAAGTCCGGGAGGCATTTGCTGTGCTGGCACACTTTCTCCTTCCTAGACAGAGTGGAAAAGCTTTTCCCTGCCGTGTAGGCGACAAGAGACGCATTAGACAGGGATCCGGAGCTGTCCGAAGGTAAGCGCCTGTTCCCGGCCTCTTTCGGCACAAGCCCCCGCTCCGGAGCGCACCGCGGCCGGCAGGATGCTCTCTGCCGGCGAAGGTGCCGCTTCTCCGGCAAGGAAGCCTCAGCCGCTTCTCCTGCACACGGAGAGCGTGCTAGCTGCTGAAACGTGAAGAAAGAAGCTGCAGAAGACTGGCACTGAGCGTGCAGCTTTCCAGCGGAGAGAAAAAGCTACTTGAACACTCTGCAAGCCTTTCCACTCCCAAAAACATGCACATGGAAGGAGCTGCTGCAAAAGCGATGCTGTGCTCGCTGCTGCTCCTCCTGAAGCTCTGGCTGCTAAATCTGAGGCTTTCCTTCCAATTTCAAGCTGCAAAGCACTTGCTGAATTGCAGGGAAAGTCCGGGAGGCATTTGCTGTGCTGGCACACTTTCTCCTTCCTAGACAGAGTGGAAAAGCTTTTCCCTGCCGTGTAGGCGACAAGAGACGCATTAGACAGGGATCCGGAGCTGTCCGAAGGTAAGCGCCTGTTGCCGGCCTCTTTCGGCACAAGCCCCCGCTCCGGAGCGCACCGCGGCCGGCAGGATGCTCTCTGCCGGCGAAGGTGCCGCTTCTCCGGCAAGGAAGCCTCAGCCGCTTCTCCTGCACACGGAGAGCGTGCTAGCTGCTGAAACGTGAAGAAAGAAGCTGCAGAAGACTGGCACTGAGCGTGCAGCTTTCCAGCGGAGAGAAAAAGCTACTTGAACACTCTGCAAGCCTTTCCACTCCCAAAAACATGCACATGGAAGGAGCTGCTGCAAAAGCGATGCTGTGCTCGCTGCTGCTCCTCCTGAAGCTCTGGCTGCTAAATCTGAGGCTTTCCTTCCAATTTCAAGCTGCAAAGCACTTGCTGAATTGCAGGGAAAGTCTGGGAGGCATTTGCTGTGCTGGCACACTTTCTCCTTCCTAGACAGAGTGGAAAAGCTTTTCCCTGCCGTGTAGGCGACAAGAGACGCATTAGACCGGGATCCGGAGCTGTCCGAAGGTAAGCGCCTGTTGCCGGCCTCTTTCGGCACAAGCCCCCGCTCCGGAGCGCACCGCGGCCGGCAGGATGCTCTCTGCCGGCGAAGGTGCCGCTTCTCCGGCAAGGAAGCCTCAGCCGCTTCTCCTGCACACGGAGAGCGTGCTAGCTGCTGAAACGTGAAGAAAGAAGCTGCAGAAG
The DNA here is from genome assembly GCF_963513975.1 of Fringilla coelebs. Taxonomy (NCBI): domain Eukaryota; kingdom Metazoa; phylum Chordata; class Aves; order Passeriformes; family Fringillidae; genus Fringilla; species Fringilla coelebs. Next base: position 34,035 of record NW_028167459.1, on the reverse strand, counting down.
ACTGGCACTGAGCGTGCAGCTTTCCAGCGGAGAGAAAAAGCTACTTGAACACTCTGCAAGCCTTTCCACTCCCAAAAACATGCACATGGAAGGAGCTGCTGCAAAAGCGATGCTGTGCTCGCTGCTGCTCCTCCTGAAGCTCTGGCTGCTAAATCTGAGGCTTTCCTTCCAATTTCAAGCTGCAAAGCACTTGCTGAATTGCAGGGAAAGTCCGGGAGGCATTTGCTGTGCTGGCACACTTTCTCCTTCCTAGACAGAGTGGAAAAGCTTTTCCCTGCCGTGTAGGCGACAAGAGACGCATTAGACAGGGATCCGGAGCTGTCCGAAGGTAAGCGCCTGTTGCCGGCCTCTTTCGGCACAAGCCCCCGCTCCGGAGCGCACCGCGGCCGGCAGGATGCTCTCTGCCGGCGAAGGTGCCGCTTCTCCGGCAAGGAAGCCTCAGCCGCTTCTCCTGCACACGGAGAGCGTGCTAGCTGCTGAAACGTGAAGAAAGAAGCTGCAGAAGACTGGCACTGAGCGTGCAGCTTTCCAGCGGAGAGAAAAAGCTACTTGAACACTCTGCAAGCCTTTCCACTCCCAAAAACATGCACATGGAAGGAGCTGCTGCAAAAGCGATGCTGTGCTCGCTGCTGCTCCTCCTGAAGCTCTGGCTGCTAAATCTGAGGCTTTCCTTCCAATTTCAAGCTGCAAAGCACTTGCTGAATTGCAGGGAAAGTCCGGGAGGCATTTGCTGTGCTGGCACACTTTCTCCTTCCTAGACAGAGTGGAAAAGCTTTTCCCTGCCGTGTAGGTGACAAGAGACGCATTAGACCGGGATCCGGAGCTGTCCGAAGGTAAGCGCCTGTTGCCGGCCTCTTTCGGCACAAGCCCCCGCCCCGGAGCGCACCGCGGCCGGCAGGATGCTCTCTGCCGGCGAAGGTGCCGCTTCTCCGGCAAGGAAGCCTCAGCCGCTTCTCCTGCACATGGAGAGCGTGCTAGCTGCTGAAACGTGAAGAAAGAAGCTGCAGAAGACTGGCACTGAGCGTGCAGCTTTCCAGCGGAGAGAAAAAGCTACTTGAACACTCTGCAAGCCTTTCCACTCCCAAAAACATGCACATGGAAGGAGCTGCTGCAAAAGCGATGCTGTGCTCGCTGCTGCTCCTCCTGAAGCTCTGGCTGCTAAATCTGAGGCTTTCCTTCCAATTTCAAGCTGCAAAGCACTTGCTGAATTGCAGGGAAAGTCCGGGAGGCATTTGCTGTGCTGGCACACTTTCTCCTTCCTAGACAGAGTGGAAAAGCTTTTCCCTGCCGTGTAGGCGACAAGAGACGCATTAGACAGGGATCCGGAGCTGTCCGAAGGTAAGCGCCTGTTCCCGGCCTCTTTCGGCACAAGCCCCCGCTCCGGAGCGCACCGCGGCCGGCAGGATGCTCTCTGCCGGCGAAGGTGCCGCTTCTCCGGCAAGGAAGCCTCAGCCGCTTCTCCTGCACACGGAGAGCGTGCTAGCTGCTGAAACGTGAAGAAAGAAGCTGCAGAAGACTGGCACTGAGCGTGCAGCTTTCCAGCGGAGAGAAAAAGCTACTTGAACACTCTGCAAGCCTTTCCACTCCCAAAAACATGCACATGGAAGGAGCTGCTGCAAAAGCGATGCTGTGCTCGCTGCTGCTCCTCCTGAAGCTCTGGCTGCTAAATCTGAGGCTTTCCTTCCAATTTCAAGCTGCAAAGCACTTGCTGAATTGCAGGGAAAGTCCGGGAGGCATTTGCTGTGCTGGCACACTTTCTCCTTCCTAGACAGAGTGGAAAAGCTTTTCCCTGCCGTGTAGGCGACAAGAGACGCATTAGACAGGGATCCGGAGCTGTCCGAAGGTAAGCGCTTGTTCCCGGCCTCTTTCGGCACAAGCCCCCGCTCCGGAGCGCACCGCGGCCGGCAGGATGCTCTCTGCCGGCGAAGGTGCCGCTTCTCCGGCAAGGAAGCCTCAGCCGCTTCTCCTGCACACGGAGAGCGTGCTAGCTGCTGAAACGTGAAGAAAGAAGCTGCAGAAGACTGGCACTGAGCGTGCAGCTTTCCAGCGGAGAGAAAAAGCTACTTGAACACTCTGCAAGCCTTTCCACTCCCAAAAACATGCACATGGAAGGAGCTGCTGCAAAAGCGATGCTGTGCTCGCTGCTGCTCCTCCTGAAGCTCTGGCTGCTAAATCTGAGGCTTTCCTTCCAATTTCAAGCTGCAAAGCACTTGCTGAATTGCAGGGAAAGTCCGGGAGGCATTTGCTGTGCTGGCACACTTTCTCCTTCCTAGACAGAGTGGAAAAGCTTTTCCCTGCCGTGTAGGCGACAAGAGACGCATTAGACAGGGATCCGGAGCTGTCCGAAGGTAAGCGCCTGTTGCCGGCCTCTTTCGGCACAAGCCCCCGCTCCGGAGCGCACCGCGGCCGGCAGGATGCTCTCTGCCGGCGAAGGTGCCGCTTCTCCGGCAAGGAAGCCTCAGCCGCTTCTCCTGCACACGGAGAGCGTGCTAGCTGCTGAAACGTGAAGAAAGAAGCTGCAGAAGACTGGCACTGAGCGTGCAGCTTTCCAGCGGAGAGAAAAAGCTACTTGAACACTCTGCAAGCCTTTCCACTCCCAAAAACATGCACATGGAAGGAGCTGCTGCAAAAGCGATGCTGTGCTCGCTGCTGCTCCTCCTGAAGCTCTGGCTGCTAAATCTGAGGCTTTCCTTCCAATTTCAAGCTGCAAAGCACTTGCTGAATTGCAGGGAAAGTCCGGGAGGCATTTGCTGTGCTGGCACACTTTCTCCTTCCTAGACAGAGTGGAAAAGCTTTTCCCTGCCGTGTAGGCGACAAGAGACGCATTAGACCGGGATCCGGAGCTGTCCGAAGGTAAGCGCCTGTTGCCGGCCTCTTTCGGCACAAGCCCCCGCTCCGGAGCGCACCGCGGCCGGCAGGATGCTCTCTGCCGGCGAAGGTGCCGCTTCTCCGGCAAGGAAGCCTCAGCCGCTTCTCCTGCACACGGAGAGCGTGCTAGCTGCTGAAACGTGAAGAAAGAAGCTGCAGAAGACTGGCACTGAGCGTGCAGCTTTCCAGCGGAGAGAAAAAGCTACTTGAACACTCTGCAAGCCTTTCCACTCCCAAAAACATGCACATGGAAGGAGCTGCTGCAAAAGCGATGCTGTGCTCGCTGCTGCTCGTCCTGAAGCTCTGGCTGCTAAATCTGAGGCTTTCCTTCCAATTTCAAGCTGCAAAGCACTTGCTGAATTGCAGGGAAAGTCCGGGAGGCATTTGCTGTGCTGGCACACTTTCTCCTTCCTAGACAGAGTGGAAAAGCTTTTCCCTGCCGTGTAGGCGACAAGAGACGCATTAGACAGGGATCCGGAGCTGTCCGAAGGTAAGCGCCTGTTGCCGGCCTCTTTCGGCACAAGCCCCCGCTCCGGAGCGCACCGCGGCCGGTAGGATGCTCTCTGCCGGCGAAGGTGCCGCTTCTCCGGCAAGGAAGCCTCAGCCGCTTCTCCTGCACACGGAGAGCGTGCTAGCTGCTGAAACGTGAAGAAAGAAGCTGCAGAAGACTGGCACTGAGCGTGCAGCTTTCCAGCGGAGAGAAAAAGCTACTTGAACACTCTGCAAGCCTTTCCACTCCCAAAAACATGCACATGGAAGGAGCTGCTGCAAAAGCGATGCTGTGCTCGCTGCTGCTCCTCCTGAAGCTCTGGCTGCTAAATCTGAGGCTTTCCTTCCAATTTCAAGCTGCAAAGCACTTGCTGAATTGCAGGGAAAGTCCGGGAGGCATTTGCTGTGCTGGCACACTTTCTCCTTCCTAGACAGAGTGGAAAAGCTTTTCCCTGCCGTGTAGGCGACAAGAGACGCATTAGACAGGGATCCGGAGCTGTCCGAAGGTAAGCGCCTGTTCCCGGCCTCTTTCGGCACAAGCCCCCGCTCCGGAGCGCACCGCGGCCGGCAGGATGCTCTCTGCCGGCGAAGGTGCCGCTTCTCCGGCAAGGAAGCCTCAGCCGCTTCTCCTGCACACGGAGAGCGTGCTAGCTGCTGAAACGTGAAGAAAGAAGCTGCAGAAGACTGGCACTGAGCGTGCAGCTTTCCAGCGGAGAGAAAAAGCTACTTGAACACTCTGCAAGCCTTTCCACTCCCAAAAACATGCACATGGAAGGAGCTGCTGCAAAAGCGATGCTGTGCTCGCTGCTGCTCCTCCTGAAGCTCTGGCTGCTAAATCTGAGGCTTTCCTTCCAATTTCAAGCTGCAAAGCACTTGCTGAATTGCAGGGAAAGTCCGGGAGGCATTTGCTGTGCTGGCACACTTTCTCCTTCCTAGACAGAGTGGAAAAGCTTTTCCCTGCCGTGTAGGCGACAAGAGACGCATTAGACAGGGATCCGGAGCTGTCCGAAGGTAAGCGCTTGTTCCCGGCCTCTTTCGGCACAAGCCCCCGCTCCGGAGCGCACCGCGGCCGGCAGGATGCTCTCTGCCGGCGAAGGTGCCGCTTCTCCGGCAAGGAAGCCTCAGCCGCTTCTCCTGCACACGGAGAGCGTGCTAGCTGCTGAAACGTGAAGAAAGAAGCTGCAGAAGACTGGCACTGAGCGTGCAGCTTTCCAGCGGAGAGAAAAAGCTACTTGAACACTCTGCAAGCCTTTCCACTCCCAAAAACATGCACATGGAAGGAGCTGCTGCAAAAGCGATGCTGTGCTCGCTGCTGCTCCTCCTGAAGCTCTGGCTGCTAAATCTGAGGCTTTCCTTCCAATTTCAAGCTGCAAAGCACTTGCTGAATTGCAGGGAAAGTCCGGGAGGCATTTGCTGTGCTGGCACACTTTCTCCTTCCTAGACAGAGTGGAAAAGCTTTTCCCTGCCGTGTAGGCGACAAGAGACGCATTAGACAGGGATCCGGAGCTGTCCGAAGGTAAGCGCCTGTTGCCGGCCTCTTTCGGCACAAGCCCCCGCTCCGGAGCGCACCGCGGCCGGCAGGATGCTCTCTGCCGGCGAAGGTGCCGCTTCTCCGGCAAGGAAGCCTCAGCCGCTTCTCCTGCACACGGAGAGCGTGCTAGCTGCTGAAACGTGAAGAAAGAAGCTGCAGAAGACTGGCACTGAGCGTGCAGCTTTCCAGCGGAGAGAAAAAGCTACTTGAACACTCTGCAAGCCTTTCCACTCCCAAAAACATGCACATGGAAGGAGCTGCTGCAAAAGCGATGCTGTGCTCGCTGCTGCTCGTCCTGAAGCTCTGGCTGCTAAATCTGAGGCTTTCCTTCCAATTTCAAGCTGCAAAGCACTTGCTGAATTGCAGGGAAAGTCCGGGAGGCATTTGCTGTGCTGGCACACTTTCTCCTTCCTAGACAGAGTGGAAAAGCTTTTCCCTGCCGTGTAGGCGACAAGAGACGCATTAGACAGGGATCCGGAGCTGTCCGAAGGTAAGCGCTTGTTCCCGGCCTCGTTCGGCACAAGCCCCCGCTCCGGAGCGCACCGCGGCCGGCAGGATGCTCTCTGCCGGCGAAGGTGCCGCTTCTCCGGCAAGGAAGCCTCAGCCGCTTCTCCTGCACACGGAGAGCGTGCTAGCTGCTGAAACGTGAAGAAAGAAGCTGCAGAAGACTGGCACTGAGCGTGCAGCTTTCCAGCGGAGAGAAAAAGCTACTTGAACACTCTGCAAGCCTTTCCACTCCCAAAAACATGCACATGGAAGGAGCTGCTGCAAAAGCGATGCTGTGCTCGCTGCTGCTCCTCCTGAAGCTCTGGCTGCTAAATCTGAGGCTTTCCTTCCAATTTCAAGCTGCAAAGCACTTGCTGAATTGCAGGGAAAGTCCGGGAGGCATTTGCTGTGCTGGCACACTTTCTCCTTCCTAGACAGAGTGGAAAAGCTTTTCCCTGCCGTGTAGGCGACAGGAGACGCATTAGACGGGCATCCGGAGCTGTCCGAAGGTAAGCGCCTGTTGCCGGCCTCTTTCGGCACAAGCCCCCGCTCCGGAGCGCACCGCGGCCGGCAGGATGCTCTCTGCCGGCGAAGGTGCCGCTTCTCCGGCAAGGAAGCCTCAGCCGCTTCTCCTGCACACGGAGAGCGTGCTAGCTGCTGAAACGTGAAGAAAGAAGCTGCAGAAGACTGGCACTGAGCGTGCAGCTTTCCAGCGGAGAGAAAAAGCTACTTGAACACTCTGCAAGCCTTTCCACTCCCAAAAACATGCACATGGAAGGAGCTGCTGCAAAAGCGATGCTGTGCTCGCTGCTGCTCCTCCTGAAGCTCTGGCTGCTAAATCTGAGGCTTTCCTTCCAATTTCAAGCTGCAAAGCACTTGCTGAATTGCAGGGAAAGTCCGGGAGGCATTTGCTGTGCTGGCACACTTTCTCCTTCCTAGACAGAGTGGAAAAGCTTTTCCCTGCCGTGTAGGCGACAAGAGACGCATTAGACAGGGATCCGGAGCTGTCCGAAGGTAAGCGCTTGTTCCCGGCCTCGTTCGGCACAAGCCCCCGCTCCGGAGCGCACCGCGGCCGGCAGGATGCTCTCTGCCGGCGAAGGTGCCGCTTCTCCGGCAAGGAAGCCTCAGCCGCTTCTCCTGCACACGGAGAGTGTGCTAGCTGCTGAAACGTGAAGAAAGAAGCTGCAGAACACTGGCACTGAGCGTGCAGCTTTCCAGCGGAGAGAAAAAGCTACTTGAACACTCTGCAAGCCTTTCCACTCCCAAAAACATGCACATGGAAGGAGCTGCTGCAAAAGCGATGCTGTGCTCGCTGCTGCTCCTCCTGAAGCTCTGGCTGCTAAATCTGAGGCTTTCCTTCCAATTTCAAGCTGCAAAGCACTTGCTGAATTGCAGGGAAAGTCCGGGAGGCATTTGCTGTGCTGGCACACTTTCTCCTTCCTAGACAGAGTGGAAAAGCTTTTCCCTGCCGTGTAGGCGACAAGAGACGCATTAGACAGGGATCCGGAGCTGTCCGAAGGTAAGCGCCTGTTCCCGGCCTCTTTCGGCACAAGCCCCCGCTCCGGAGCGCACCGCGGCCGGCAGGATGCTCTCTGCCGGCGAAGGTGCCGCTTCTCCGGCAAGGAAGCCTCAGCCGCTTCTCCTGCACACGGAGAGCGTGCTAGCTGCTGAAACGTGAAGAAAGAAGCTGCAGAAGACTGGCACTGAGCGTGCAGCTTTCCAGCGGAGAGAAAAAGCTACTTGAACACTCTGCAAGCCTTTCCACTCCCAAAAACATGCACATGGAAGGAGCTGCTGCAAAAGCGATGCTGTGCTCGCTGCTGCTCCTCCTGAAGCTCTGGCTGCTAAATCTGAGGCTTTCCTTCCAATTTCAAGCTGCAAAGCACTTGCTGAATTGCAGGGAAAGTCCGGGAGGCATTTGCTGTGCTGGCACACTTTCTCCTTCCTAGACAGAGTGGAAAAGCTTTTCCCTGCCGTGTAGGCGACAAGAGACGCATTAGACAGGGATCCGGAGCTGTCCGAAGGTAAGCGCCTGTTGCCGGCCTCTTTCGGCACAAGCCCCCGCTCCGGAGCGCACCGCGGCCGGCAGGATGCTCTCTGCCGGCGAAGGTGCCGCTTCTCCGGCAAGGAAGCCTCAGCCGCTTCTCCTGCACACGGAGAGCGTGCTAGCTGCTGAAACGTGAAGAAAGAAGCTGCAGAAGACTGGCACTGAGCGTGCAGCTTTCCAGCGGAGAGAAAAAGCTACTTGAACACTCTGCAAGCCTTTCCACTCCCAAAAACATGCACATGGAAGGAGCTGCTGCAAAAGCGATGCTGTGCTCGCTGCTGCTCCTCCTGAAGCTCTGGCTGCTAAATCTGAGGCTTTCCTTCCAATTTCAAGCTGCAAAGCACTTGCTGAATTGCAGGGAAAGTCCGGGAGGCATTTGCTGTGCTGGCACACTTTCTCCTTCCTAGACAGAGTGGAAAAGCTTTTCCCTGCCGTGTAGGCGACAAGAGACGCATTAGACCGGGATCCGGAGCTGTCCGAAGGTAAGCGCCTGTTGCCGGCCTCTTTCGGCACAAGCCCCCGCTCCGGAGCGCACCGCGGCCGGCAGGATGCTCTCTGCCGGCGAAGGTGCCGCTTCTCCGGCAAGGAAGCCTCAGCCGCTTCTCCTGCACACGGAGAGCGTGCTAGCTGCTGAAACGTGAAGAAAGAAGCTGCAGAAGACTGGCACTGAGCGTGCAGCTTTCCAGCGGAGAGAAAAAGCTACTTGAACACTCTGCAAGCCTTTCCACTCCCAAAAACATGCACATGGAAGGAGCTGCTGCAAAAGCGATGCTGTGCTCGCTGCTGCTCGTCCTGAAGCTCTGGCTGCTAAATCTGAGGCTTTCCTTCCAATTTCAAGCTGCAAAGCACTTGCTGAATTGCAGGGAAAGTCCGGGAGGCATTTGCTGTGCTGGCACACTTTCTCCTTCCTAGACAGAGTGGAAAAGCTTTTCCCTGCCGTGTAGGCGACAAGAGACGCATTAGACAGGGATCCGGAGCTGTCCGAAGGTAAGCGCCTGTTCCCGGCCTCTTTCGGCACAAGCCCCCGCTCCGGAGCGCACCGCGGCCGGCAGGATGCTCTCTGCCGGCGAAGGTGCCGCTTCTCCGGCAAGGAAGCCTCAGCCGCTTCTCCTGCACACGGAGAGCGTGCTAGCTGCTGAAACGTGAAGAAAGAGGCTGCAGAAGACTGGCACTGAGCGTGCAGCTTTCCAGCGGAGAGAAAAAGCTACTTGAACACTCTGCAAGCCTTTCCACTCCCAAAAACATGCACATGGAAGGAGCTGCTGCAAAAGCGATGCTGTGCTCGCTGCTGCTCCTCCTGAAGCTCTGGCTGCTAAATCTGAGGCTTTCCTTCCAATTTCAAGCTGCAAAGCACTTGCTGAATTGCAGGGAAAGTCCGGGAGGCATTTGCTGTGCTGGCACACTTTCTCCTTCCTAGACAGAGTGGAAAAGCTTTTCCCTGCCGTGTAGGCGACAAGAGACGCATTAGACCGGGATCCGGAGCTGTCCGAAGGTAAGCGCCTGTTGCCGGCCTCTTTCGGCACAAGCCCCCGCTCCGGAGCGCACCGCGGCCGGCAGGATGCTCTCTGCCGGCGAAGGTGCCGCTTCTCCGGCAAGGAAGCCTCAGCCGCTTCTCCTGCACACGGAGAGCGTGCTAGCTGCTGAAACGTGAAGAAAGAAGCTGCAGAAGACTGGCACTGAGCGTGCAGCTTTCCAGCGGAGAGAAAAAGCTACTTGAACACTCTGCAAGCCTTTCCACTCCCAAAAACATGCACATGGAAGGAGCTGCTGCAAAAGCGATGCTGTGCTCGCTGCTGCTCCTCCTGAAGCTCTGGCTGCTAAATCTGAGGCTTTCCTTCCAATTTCAAGCTGCAAAGCACTTGCTGAATTGCAGGGAAAGTCCGGGAGGCATTTGCTGTGCTGGCACACTTTCTCCTTCCTAGACAGAGTGGAAAAGCTTTTCCCTGCCGTGTAGGCGACAGGAGACGCATTAGACGGGCATCCGGAGCTGTCCGAAGGTAAGCGCCTGTTGCCGGCCTCTTTCGGCACAAGCCCCCGCTCCGGAGCGCACCGCGGCCGGCAGGATGCTCTCTGCCGGCGAAGGTGCCGCTTCTCCGGCAAGGAAGCCTCAGCCGCTTCTCCTGCACACGGAGAGCGTGCTAGCTGCTGAAACGTGAAGAAAGAAGCTGCAGAACACTGGCACTGAGCGTGCAGCTTTCCAGCGGAGAGAAAAAGCTACTTGAACACTCTGCAAGCCTTTCCACTCCCAAAAACATGCACATGGAAGGAGCTGCTGCAAAAGCGATGCTGTGCTCGCTGCTGCTCCTCCTGAAGCTCTGGCTGCTAAATCTGAGGCTTTCCTTCCAATTTCAAGCTGCAAAGCACTTGCTGAATTGCAGGGAAAGTCCGGGAGGCATTTGCTGTGCTGGCACACTTTCTCCTTCCTAGACAGAGTGGAAAAGCTTTTCCCTGCCGTGTAGGCGACAAGAGACGCATTAGACAGGGATCCGGAGCTGTCCGAAGGTAAGCGCCTGTTCCCGGCCTCGTTCGGCACAAGCCCCCGCTCCGGAGCGCACCGCGGCCGGCAGGATGCTCTCTGCCGGCGAAGGTGCCGCTTCTCCGGCAAGGAAGCCTCAGCCGCTTCTCCTGCACACGGAGAGCGTGCTAGCTGCTGAAACGTGAAGAAAGAAGCTGCAGAAGACTGGCACTGAGCGTGCAGCTTTCCAGCGGAGAGAAAAAGCTACTTGAACACTCTGCAAGCCTTTCCACTCCCAAAAACATGCACATGGAAGGAGCTGCTGCAAAAGCGATGCTGTGCTCGCTGCTGCTCCTCCTGAAGCTCTGGCTGCTAAATCTGAGGCTTTCCTTCCAATTTCAAGCTGCAAAGCACTTGCTGAATTGCAGGGAAAGTCCGGGAGGCATTTGCTGTGCTGGCACACTTTCTCCTTCCTAGACAGAGTGGAAAAGCTTTTCCCTGCCGTGTAGGCGACAAGAGACGCATTAGACAGGGATCCGGAGCTGTCCGAAGGTAAGCGCCTGTTCCCGGCCTCGTTCGGCACAAGCCCCCGCTCCGGAGCGCACCGCGGCCGGCAGGATGCTCTCTGCCGGCGAAGGTGCCGCTTCTCCGGCAAGGAAGCCTCAGCCGCTTCTCCTGCACACGGAGAGCGTGCTAGCTGCTGAAACGTGAAGAAAGAAGCTGCAGAAGACTGGCACTGAGCGTGCAGCTTTCCAGCAGAGAGAAAAAGCTACTTGAACACTCTGCAAGCCTTTCCACTCCCAAAAACATGCACATGGAAGGAGCTGCTGCAAAAGCGATGCTGTGCTCGCTGCTGCTCCTCCTGAAGCTCTGGCTGCTAAATCTGAGGCTTTCCTTCCAATTTCAAGCTGCAAAGCACTTGCTGAATTGCAGGGAAAGTCCGGGAGGCATTTGCTGTGCTGGCACACTTTCTCCTTCCTAGACAGAGTGGAAAAGCTTTTCCCTGCCGTGTAGGCGACAAGAGACGCATTAGACAGGGATCCGGAGCTGTCCGAAGGTAAGCGCCTGTTGCCGGCCTCTTTCGGCACAAGCCCCCGCTCCGGAGCGCACCGCGGCCGGCAGGATGCTCTCTGCCGGCGAAGGTGCCGCTTCTCCGGCAAGGAAGCCTCAGCCGCTTCTCCTGCACACGGAGAGCGTGCTAGCTGCTGAAACGTGAAGAAAGAAGCTGCAGAAGACTGGCACTGAGCGTGCAGCTTTCCAGCGGAGAGAAAAAGCTACTTGAACACTCTGCAAGCCTTTCCACTCCCAAAAACATGCACATGGAAGGAGCTGCTGCAAAAGCGATGCTGTGCTCGCTGCTGCTCGTCCTGAAGCTCTGGCTGCTAAATCTGAGGCTTTCCTTCCAATTTCAAGCTGCAAAGCACTTGCTGAATTGCAGGGAAAGTCCGGGAGGCATTTGCTGTGCTGGCACACTTTCTCCTTCCTAGACAGAGTGGAAAAGCTTTTCCCTGCCGTGTAGGCGACAAGAGACGCATTAGACAGGGATCCGGAGCTGTCCGAAGGTAAGCGCCTGTTGCCGGCCTCTTTCGGCACAAGCCCCCGCTCCGGAGCGCACCGCGGCCGGCAGGATGCTCTCTGCCGGCGAAAGTGCCGCTTCTCCGGCAAGGAAGCCTCAGCCGCTTCTCCTGCACACGGAGAGCGTGCTAGCTGCTGAAACGTGAAGAAAGAAGCTGCAGAAGACTGGCACTGAGCGTGCAGCTTTCCAGCGGAGAGAAAAAGCTACTTGAACAATCTGCAAGCCTTTCCACTCCCAAAAACATGCACATGGAAGGAGCTGCTGCAAAAGCGATGCTGTGCTCGCTGCTGCTCCTCCTGAAGCTCTGGCTGCTAAATCTGAGGCTTTCCTTCCAATTTCAAGCTGCAAAGCACTTGCTGAATTGCAGGGAAAGTCCGGGAGGCATTTGCTGTGCTGGCACACTTTCTCCTTCCTAGACAGAGTGGAAAAGCTTTTCCCTGCCGTGTAGGCGACAGGAGACGCATTAGACGGGCATCCGGAGCTGTCCGAAGGTAAGCGCCTGTTGCCGGCCTCTTTCGGCACAAGCCCCCGCTCCGGAGCGCACCGCGGCCGGCAGGATGCTCTCTGCCGGCGAAAGTGCCGCTTCTCCGGCAAGGAAGCCTCAGCCGCTTCTCCTGCACACGGAGAGCGTGCTAGCTGCTGAAACGTGAAGAAAGAAGCTGCAGAAGACTGGCACTGAGCGTGCAGCTTTCCAGCGGAGAGAAAAAGCTACTTGAACACTCTGCAAGCCTTTCCACTCCCAAAAACATGCACATGGAAGGAGCTGCTGCAAAAGCGATGCTGTGCTCGCTGCTGCTCCTCCTGAAGCTCTGGCTGCTAAATCTGAGGCTTTCCTTCCAATTTCAAGCTGCAAAGCACTTGCTGAATTGCAGGGAAAGTCCGGGAGGCATTTGCTGTGCTGGCACACTTTCTCCTTCCTAGACAGAGTGGAAAAGCTTTTCCCTGCCGTGTAGGCGACAAGAGACGCATTAGACAGGGATCCGGAGCTGTCCGAAGGTAAGCGCCTGTTGCCGGCCTCTTTCGGCACAAGCCCCCGCTCCGGAGCGCACCGCGGCCGGCAGGATGCTCTCTGCCGGCGAAGGTGCCGCTTCTCCGGCAAGGAAGCCTCAGCCGCTTCTCCTGCACACGGAGAGCGTGCTAGCTGCTGAAACGTGAAGAAAGAAGCTGCAGAAGACTGGCACTGAGCGTGCAGCTTTCCAGCGGAGAGAAAAAGCTACTTGAACACGCTGCAAGCCTTTCCACTCCCAAAAACATGCACATGGAAGGAGCTGCTGCAAAAGCGATGCTGTGCTCGCTGCTGCTCCTCCTGAAGCTCTGGCTGCTAAATCTGAGGCTTTCCTTCCAATTTCAAGCTGCAAAGCACTTGCTGAATTGCAGGGAAAGTCCGGGAGGCATTTGCTGTGCTGGCACACTTTCTCCTTCCTAGACAGAGTGGAAAAGCTTTTCCCTGCCGTGTAGGCGACAAGAGACGCATTAGACGGGCATCCGGAGCTGTCCGAAGGTAAGCGCCTGTTCCCGGCCTCTTTCGGCACAAGCCCCCGCTCCGGAGCGCACCGCGGCCGGCAGGATGCTCTCTGCCGGCGAAGGTGCCGCTTCTCCGGCAAGGAAGCCTCAGCCGCTTCTCCTGCACACGGAGAGCGTGCTAGCTGCTGAAACGTGAAGAAAGAAGCTGCAGAAGACTGGCACTGAGCGTGCAGCTTTCCAGCGGAGAGAAAAAGCTACTTGAACACTCTGCAAGCCTTTCCACTCCCAAAAACATGCACATGGAAGGAGCTGCTGCAAAAGCGATGCTGTGCTCGCTGCTGCTCCTCCTGAAGCTCTGGCTGCTAAATCTGAGGCTTTCCTTCCAATTTCAAGCTGCAAAGCACTTGCTGAATTGCAGGGAAAGTCCGGGAGGCATTTGCTGTGCTGGCACACTTTCTCCTTCCTAGACAGAGTGGAAAAGCTTTTCCCTGCCGTGTAGGCGACAAGAGACGCATTAGACCGGGATCCGGAGCTGTCCGAAGGTAAGCGCCTGTTGCCGGCCTCTTTCGGCACAAGCCCCCGCTCCGGAGCGCACCGCGGCCGGCAGGATGCTCTCTGCCGGCGAAGGTGCCGCTTCTCCGGCAAGGAAGCCTCAGCCGCTTCTCCTGCACACGGAGAGCGTGCTAGCTGCTGAAACGTGAAGAAAGAAGCTGCAGAAGACTGGCACTGAGCGTGCAGCTTTCCAGCGGAGAGAAAAAGCTACTTGAACACTCTGCAAGCCTTTCCACTCCCAAAAACATACACATGGAAGGAGCTGCTGCAAAAGCGATGCTGTGCTCGCTGCTGCTCCTCCTGAAGCTCTGGCTGCTAAATCTGAGGCTTTCCTTCCAATTTCAAGCTGCAAAGCACTTGCTGAATTGCAGGGAAAGTCCGGGAGGCATTTGCTGTGCTGGCACACTTTCTCCTTCCTAGACAGAGTGGAAAAGCTTTTCCCTGCCGTGTAGGCGACAAGAGACGCATTAGACAGGGATCCGGAGCTGTCCGAAGGTAAGCGCCTGTTGCCGGCCTCTTTCGGCACAAGCCCCCGCTCCGGAGCGCACCGCGGCCGGCAGGATGCTCTCTGCCGGCGAAGGTGCCGCTTCTCCGGCAAGGAAGCCTCAGCCGCTTCTCCTGCACACGGAGAGCGTGCTAGCTGCTGAAACGTGAAGAAAGAAGCTGCAGAAGACTGGCACTGAGCGTGCAGCTTTCCAGCGGAGAGAAAAAGCTACTTGAACACTCTGCAAGCCTTTCCACTCCCAAAAACATGCACATGGAAGGAGCTGCTGCAAAAGCGATGCTGTGCTCGCTGCTGCTCCTCCTGAAGCTCTGGCTGCTAAATCTGAGGCTTTCCTTCCAATTTCAAGCTGCAAAGCACTTGCTGAATTGCAGGGAAAGTCCGGGAGGCATTTGCTGTGCTGGCACACTTTCTCCTTCCTAGACAGAGTGGAAAAGCTTTTCCCTGCCGTGTAGGCGACAAGAGACGCATTAGACCGGGATCCGGAGCTGTCCGAAGGTAAGCGCCTGTTCCCGGCCTCGTTCGGCACAAGCCCCCGCTCCGGAGCGCACCGCGGCCGGCAGGATGCTCTCTGCCGGCGAAGGTGCCGCTTCTCCGGCAAGGAAGCCTCAGCCGCTTCTCCTGCACACGGAGAGCGTGCTAGCTGCTGAAACGTGAAGAAAGAAGCTGCAGAAGACTGGCACTGAGCGTGCAGCTTTCCAGCGGAGAGAAAAAGCTACTTGAACACTCTGCAAGCCTTTCCACTCCCAAAAACATGCACATGGAAGGAGCTGCTGCAAAAGCGATGCTGTGCTCGCTGCTGCTCCTCCTGAAGCTCTGGCTGCTAAATCTGAGGCTTTCCTTCCAATTTCAAGCTGCAAAGCACTTGCTGAATTGCAGGGAAAGTCCGGGAGGCATTTGCTGTGCTGGCACACTTTCTCCTTCCTAGACAGAGTGGAAAAGCTTTTCCCTGTTGTGTAGGCGACAGGAGACGCATTAGACGGGCATCCGGAGCTGTCCGAAGGTAAGCGCCTGTTCCCGGCCTCTTTCGGCACAAGGCCCCGCTCCGGAGCGCACCGCGGCCGGCAGGATGCTCTCTGCCGGCGAAGGTGCCGCTTCTCCGGCAAGGAAGCCTCAGCCGCTTCTCCTGCACACGGAGAGCGTGCTAGCTGCTGAAACGTGAAGAAAGAAGCTGCAGAAGACTGGCACTGAGCGTGCAGCTTTCCAGCGGAGAGAAAAAGCTACTTGAACACTCTGCAAGCCTTTCCACTCCCAAAAACATGCACATGGAAGGAGCTGCTGCAAAAGCGATGCTGTGCTCGCTGCTGCTCCTCCTGAAGCTCTGGCTGCTAAATCTGAGGCTTTCCTTCCAATTTCAAGCTGCAAAGTACTTGCTGAATTGCAGGGAAAGTCCGGGAGGCATTTGCTGTGCTGGCACACTTTCTCCTTCCTAGACAGAGTGGAAAAGCTTTTCCCTGCCGTGTAGGCGACAAGAGACGCATTAGACCGGGATCCGGAGCTGTCCGAAGGTAAGCGCTTGTTCCCGGCCTCGTTCGGCACAAGCCCCCGCTCCGGAGCGCACCGCGGCCGGCAGGATGCTCTCTGCCGGCGAAGGTGCCGCTTCTCCGGCAAGGAAGCCTCAGCCGCTTCTCCTGCACACGGAGAGCGTGCTAGCTGCTGAAACGTGAAGAAAGAAGCTGCAGAAGACTGGCACTGAGCGTGCAGCTTTCCAGCGGAGAGAAAAAGCTACTTGAACACTCTGCAAGCCTTTCCACTCCCAAAAACATGCACATGGAAGGAGCTGCTGCAAAAGCGATGCTGTGCTCGCTGCTGCTCCTCCTGAAGCTCTGGCTGCTAAATCTGAGGCTTTCCTTCCAATTTCAAGCTGCAAAGCACTTGCTGAATTGCAGGGAAAGTCCGGGAGGCATTTGCTGTGCTGGCACACTTTCTCCTTCCTAGACAGAGTGGAAAAGCTTTTCCCTGCCGTGTAGGCGACAAGAGACGCATTAGACGGGCATCCGGAGCTGTCCGAAGGTAAGCGCCTGTTCCCGGCCTCTTTCGGCACAAGCCCCCGCTCCGGAGCGCACCGCGGCCGGCAGGATGCTCTCTGCCGGCGAAGGTGCCGCTTCTCCGGCAAGGAAGCCTCAGCCGCTTCTCCTGCACACGGAGAGCGTGCTAGCTGCTGAAACGTGAAGAAAGAAGCTGCAGAAGACTGGCACTGAGCGTGCAGCTTTCCAGCGGAGAGAAAAAGCTACTTGAACACTCTGCAAGCCTTTCCACTCCCAAAAACATGCACATGGAAGGACCTGCTGCAAAAGCGATGCTGTGCTCGCTGCTGCTCCTCCTGAAGCTCTGGCTGCTAAATCTGAGGCTTTCCTTCCAATTTCAAGCTGCAAAGCACTTGCTGAATTGCAGGGAAAGTCCGGGAGGCATTTGCTGTGCTGGCACACTTTCTCCTTCCTAGACAGAGTGGAAAAGCTTTTCCCTGCCGTGTAGGCGACAGGAGACGCATTAGACGGGCATCCGGAGCTGTCCGAAGGTAAGCGCCTGTTGCCGGCCTCTTTCGGCACAAGCCCCCGCTCCGGAGCGCACCGCGGCCGGCAGGATGCTCTCTGCCGGCGAAGGTGCCGCTTCTCCGGCAAGGAAGCCTCAGCCGCTTCTCCTGCACACGGAGAGCGTGCTAGCTGCTGAAACGTGAAGAAAGAAGCTGCAGAAGACTGGCACTGAGCGTGCAGCTTTCCAGCGGAGAGAAAAAGCTACTTGAACACTCTGCAAGCCTTTCCACTCCCAAAAACATGCACATGGAAGGAGCTGCTGCAAAAGCGATGCTGTGCTCGCTGCTGCTCCTCCTGAAGCTCTGGCTGCTAAATCTGAGGCTTTCCTTCCAATTTCAAGCTGCAAAGCACTTGCTGAATTGCAGGGAAAGTCCGGGAGGCATTTGCTGTGCTGGCACACTTTCTCCTTCCTAGACAGAGTGGAAAAGCTTTTCCCTGCCGTGTAGGCGACAGGAGACGCATTAGACGGGCATCCGGAGCTGTCCGAAGGTAAGCGCCTGTTCCCGGCCTCTTTCGGCACAAGCCCCCGCTCCGGAGCGCACCGCGGCCGGCAGGATGCTCTCTGCCGGCGAAGGTGCCGCTTCTCCGGCAAGGAAGCCTCAGCCGCTTCTCCTGCACACGGAGAGCGTGCTAGCTGCTGAAACGTGAAGAAAGAAGCTGCAGAAGACTGGCACTGAGCGTGCAGCTTTCCAGCGGAGAGAAAAAGCTACTTGAACACTCTGCAAGCCTTTCCACTCCCAAAAACATGCACATGGAAGGAGCTGCTGCAAAAGCGATGCTGTGCTCGCTGCTGCTCCTCCTGAAGCTCTGGCTGCTAAATCTGAGGCTTTCCTTCCAATTTCAAGCTGCAAAGCACTTGCTGAATTGCAGGGAAAGTCCGGGAGGCATTTGCTGTGCTGGCACACTTTCTCCTTCCTAGACAGAGTGGAAAAGCTTTTCCCTGCCGTGTAGGCGACAAGAGACGCATTAGACGGGCATCCGGAGCTGTCCGAAGGTAAGCGCCTGTTGCCGGCCTCTTTCGGCACAAGCCCCCGCTCCGGAGCGCACCGCGGCCGGCAGGATGCTCTCTGCCGGCGAAGGTGCCGCTTCTCCGGCAAGGAAGCCTCAGCCGCTTCTCCTGCACACGGAGAGCGTGCTAGCTGCTGAAACGTGAAGAAAGAAGCTGCAGAAGACTGGCACTGAGCGTGCAGCTTTCCAGCGGAGAGAAAAAGCTACTTGAACACTCTGCAAGCCTTTCCACTCCCAAAAACATGCACATGGAAGGAGCTGCTGCAAAAGCGATGCTGTGCTCGCTGCTGCTCCTCCTGAAGCTCTGGCTGCTAAATCTGAGGCTTTCCTTCCAATTTCAAGCTGCAAAGCACTTGCTGAATTGCAGGGAAAGTCCGGGAGGCATTTGCTGTGCTGGCACACTTTCTCCTTCCTAGACAGAGTGGAAAAGCTTTTCCCTGCCGTGTAGGCGACAAGAGACGCATTAGACAGGGATCCGGAGCTGTCCGAAGGTAACCGCTTGTTCCCGGCCTCTTTCGGCACAAGCCCCCGCTCCGGAGCGCACCGCGGCCGGCAGGATGCTCTCTGCCGGCGAAGGTGCCGCTTCTCCGGCAAGGAAGCCTCAGCCGCTTCTCCTGCACACGGAGAGCGTGCTAGCTGCTGAAACGTGAAGAAAGAAGCTGCAGAAGACTGGCACTGAGCGTGCAGCTTTCCAGCGGAGAGAAAAAGCTACTTGAACACTCTGCAAGCCTTTCCACTCCCAAAAACATGCACATGGAAGGAGCTGCTGCAAAAGCGATGCTGTGCTCGCTGCTGCTCCTCCTGAAGCTCTGGCTGCTAAATCTGAGGCTTTCCTTCCAATTTCAAGCTGCAAAGCACTTGCTGAATTGCAGGGAAAGTCCGGGAGGCATTTGCTGTGCTGGCACACTTTCTCCTTCCTAGACAGAGTGGAAAAGCTTTTCCCTGCCGTGTAGGCGACAGGAGACGCATTAGACGGGCATCCGGAGCTGTCCGAAGGTAAGCGCCTGTTCCCGGCCTCTTTCGGCACAAGCCCCCGCTCCGGAGCGCACCGCGGCCGGCAGGATGCTCTCTGCCGGCGAAGGTGCCGCTTCTCCGGCAAGGAAGCCTCAGCCACTTCTCCTGCACACGGAGAGCGTGCTAGCTGCTGAAACGTGAAGAAAGAAGCTGCAGAAGACTGGCACTGAGCGTGCAGCTTTCCAGCGGAGAGAAAAAGCTACTTGAACACTCTGCAAGCCTTTCCACTCCCAAAAACATACACATGGAAGGAGCTGCTGCAAAAGCGATGCTGTGCTCGCTGCTGCTCCTCCTGAAGCTCTGGCTGCTAAATCTGAGGCTTTCCTTCCAATTTCAAGCTGCAAAGCACTTGCTGAATTGCAGGGAAAGTCCGGGAGGCATTTGCTGTGCTGGCACACTTTCTCCTTCCTAGACAGAGTGGAAAAGCTTTTCCCTGCCGTGTAGGCGACAGGAGACGCATTAGACGGGCATCCGGAGCTGTCCGAAGGTAAGCGCCTGTTGCCGGCCTCTTTCGGCACAAGCCCCCGCTCCGGAGCGCACCGCGGCCGGCAGGATGCTCTCTGCCGGCGAAGGTGCCGCTTCTCCGGCAAGGAAGCCTCAGCCGCTTCTCCTGCACACGGAGAGCGTGCTAGCTGCTGAAACGTGAAGAAAGAAGCTGCAGAAGACTGGCACTGAGCGTGCAGCTTTCCAGCGGAGAGAAAAAGCTACTTGAACACTCTGCAAGCCTTTCCACTCCCAAAAACATGCACATGGAAGGACCTGCTGCAAAAGCGATGCTGTGCTCGCTGCTGCTCCTCCTGAAGCTCTGGCTGCTAAATCTGAGGCTTTCCTTCCAATTTCAAGCTGCAAAGCACTTGCTGAATTGCAGGGAAAGTCCGGGAGGCATTTGCTGTGCTGGCACACTTTCTCCTTCCTAGACAGAGTGGAAAAGCTTTTCCCTGCCGTGTAGGCGACAAGAGACGCATTAGACAGGGATCCGGAGCTGTCCGAAGGTAACCGCTTGTTCCCGGCCTCTTTCGGCACAAGCCCCCGCTCCGGAGCGCACCGCGGCCGGCAGGATGCTCTCTGCCGGCGAAGGTGCCGCTTCTCCGGCAAGGAAGCCTCAGCCGCTTCTCCTGCACACGGAGAGCGTGCTAGCTGCTGAAACGTGAAGAAAGAAGCTGCAGAAGACTGGCACTGAGCGTGCAGCTTTCCAGCGGAGAGAAAAAGCTACTTGAACACTCTGCAAGCCTTTCCACTCCCAAAAACATGCACATGGAAGGAGCTGCTGCAAAAGCGATGCTGTGCTCGCTGCTGCTCCTCCTGAAGCTCTGGCTGCTAAATCTGAGGCTTTCCTTCCAATTTCAAGCTGCAAAGCACTTGCTGAATTGCAGGGAAAGTCCGGGAGGCATTTGCTGTGCTGGCACACTTTCTCCTTCCTAGACAGAGTGGAAAAGCTTTTCCCTGCCGTGTAGGCGACAGGAGACGCATTAGACGGGCATCCGGAGCTGTCCGAAGGTAAGCGCCTGTTCCCGGCCTCTTTCGGCACAAGCCCCCGCTCCGGAGCGCACCGCGGCCGGCAGGATGCTCTCTGCCGGCGAAGGTGCCGCTTCTCCGGCAAGGAAGCCTCAGCCACTTCTCCTGCACACGGAGAGCGTGCTAGCTGCTGAAACGTGAAGAAAGAAGCTGCAGAAGACTGGCACTGAGCGTGCAGCTTTCCAGCGGAGAGAAAAAGCTACTTGAACACTCTGCAAGCCTTTCCACTCCCAAAAACATACACATGGAAGGAGCTGCTGCAAAAGCGATGCTGTGCTCGCTGCTGCTCCTCCTGAAGCTCTGGCTGCTAAATCTGAGGCTTTCCTTCCAATTTCAAGCTGCAAAGCACTTGCTGAATTGCAGGGAAAGTCCGGGAGGCATTTGCTGTGCTGGCACACTTTCTCCTTCCTAGACAGAGTGGAAAAGCTTTTCCCTGCCGTGTAGGCGACAGGAGACGCATTAGACGGGCATCCGGAGCTGTCCGAAGGTAAGCGCCTGTTCCCGGCCTCTTTCGGCACAAGCCCCCGCTCCGGAGCGCACCGCGGCCGGCAGGATGCTCTCTGCCGGCGAAGGTGCCGCTTCTCCGGCAAGGAAGCCTCAGCCGCTTCTCCTGCACACGGAGAGCGTGCTAGCTGCTGAAACGTGAAGAAAGAAGCTGCAGAAGACTGGCACTGAGCGTGCAGCTTTCCAGCGGAGAGAAAAAGCTACTTGAACACTCTGCAAGCCTTTCCACTCCCAAAAACATACACATGGAAGGAGCTGCTGCAAAAGCGATGCTGTGCTCGCTGCTGCTCCTCCTGAAGCTCTGGCTGCTAAATCTGAGGCTTTCCTTCCAATTTCAAGCTGCAAAGCACTTGCTGAATTGCAGGGAAAGTCCGGGAGGCATTTGCTGTGCTGGCACACTTTCTCCTTCCTAGACAGAGTGGAAAAGCTTTTCCCTGCCGTGTAGGCGACAGGAGACGCATTAGACGGGCATCCGGAGCTGTCCGAAGGTAAGCGCCTGTTCCCGGCCTCTTTCGGCACAAGCCCCCGCTCCGGAGCGCACCGCGGCCGGCAGGATGCTCTCTGCCGGCGAAGGTGCCGCTTCTCCGGCAAGGAAGCCTCAGCCGCTTCTCCTGCACACGGAGAGCGTGCTAGCTGCTGAAACGTGAAGAAAGAAGCTGCAGAAGACTGGCACTGAGCGTGCAGCTTTCCAGCGGAGAGAAAAAGCTACTTGAACACTCTGCAAGCCTTTCCACTCCCAAAAACATGCACATGGAAGGAGCTGCTGCAAAAGCGATGCTGTGCTCGCTGCTGCTCCTCCTGAAGCTCTGGCTGCTAAATCTGAGGCTTTCCTTCCAATTTCAAGCTGCAAAGCACTTGCTGAATTGCAGGGAAAGTCCGGGAGGCATTTGCTGTGCTGGCACACTTTCTCCTTCCTAGACAGAGTGGAAAAGCTTTTCCCTGCCGTGTAGGCGACAGGAGACGCATTAGACGGGCATCCGGAGCTGTCCGAAGGTAAGCGCCTGTTGCCGGCCTCTTTCGGCACAAGCCCCCGCTCCGGAGCGCACCGCGGCCGGCAGGATGCTCTCTGCCGGCGAAGGTGCCGCTTCTCCGGCAAGGAAGCCTCAGCCGCTTCTCCTGCACACGGAGAGCGTGCTAGCTGCTGAAACGTGAAGAAAGAAGCTGCAGAAGACTGGCACTGAGCGTGCAGCTTTCCAGCGGAGAGAAAAAGCTACTTGAACACTCTGCAAGCCTTTCCACTCCCAAAAACATGCACATGGAAGGAGCTGCTGCAAAAACGATGCTGTGCTCGCTGCTGCTCGTCCTGAAGCTCTGGCTGCTAAATCTGAGGCTTTCCTTCCAATTTCAAGCTGCAAAGCACTTGCTGAATTGCAGGGAAAGTCCGGGAGGCATTTGCTGTGCTGGCACACTTTCTCCTTCCTAGACAGAGTGGAAAAGCTTTTCCCTGCCGTGTAGGCGACAGGAGACGCATTAGACGGGCATCCGGAGCTGTCCGAAGGTAAGCGCCTGTTGCCGGCCTCTTTCGGCACAAGCCCCCGCTCCGGAGCGCACCGCGGCCGGCAGGATGCTCTCTGCCGGCGAAGGTGCCGCTTCTCCGGCAAGGAAGCCTCAGCCGCTTCTCCTGCACACGGAGAGCGTGCTAGCTGCTGAAACGTGAAGAAAGAAGCTGCAGAAGACTGGCACTGAGCGTGCAGCTTTCCAGCGGAGAGAAAAAGCTACTTGAACACTCTGCAAGCCTTTCCACTCCCAAAAACATGCACATGGAAGGAGCTGCTGCAAAAGCGATGCTGTGCTCGCTGCTGCTCCTCCTGAAGCTCTGGCTGCTAAATCTGAGGCTTTCCTTCCAATTTCAAGCTGCAAAGCACTTGCTGAATTGCAGGGAAAGTCCGGGAGGCATTTGCTGTGCTGGCACACTTTCTCCTTCCTAGACAGAGTGGAAAAGCTTTTCCCTGCCGTGTAGGCGACAGGAGACGCATTAGACGGGCATCCGGAGCTGTCCGAAGGTAAGCGCCTGTTCCCGGCCTCTTTCGGCACAAGCCCCCGCTCCGGAGCGCACCGCGGCCGGCAGGATGCTCTCTGCCGGCGAAGGTGCCGCTTCTCCGGCAAGGAAGCCTCAGCCGCTTCTCCTGCACACGGAGAGCGTGCCAGCTGCTGAAACGTGAAGAAAGAAGCTGCAGAAGACTGGCACTGAGCGTGCAGCTTTCCAGCGGAGAGAAAAAGCTACTTGAACACTCTGCAAGCCTTTCCACTCCCAAAAACATGCACATGGAAGGAGCTGCTGCAAAAGCGATGCTGTGCTCGCTGCTGCTCCTCCTGAAGCTCTGGCTGCTAAATCTGAGGCTTTCCTTCCAATTTCAAGCTGCAAAGCACTTGCTGAATTGCAGGGAAAGTCCGGGAGGCATTTGCTGTGCTGGCACACTTTCTCCTTCCTAGACAGAGTGGAAAAGCTTTTCCCTGCCGTGTAGGCGACAGGAGACGCATTAGACAGGGATCCGGAGCTGTCCGAAGGTAAGCGCCTGTTGCCGGCCTCTTTCGGCACAAGCCCCCGCTCCGGAGCGCACCGCGGCCGGCAGGATGCTCTCTGCCGGCGAAGGTGCCGCTTCTCCGGCAAGGAAGCCTCAGCCGCTTCTCCTGCACACGGAGAGCGTGCTAGCTGCTGAAACGTGAAGAAAGAAGCTGCAGAAGACTGGCACTGAGCGTGCAGCTTTCCAGCGGAGAGAAAAAGCTACTTGAACACTCTGCAAGCCTTTCCACTCCCAAAAACATGCACATGGAAGGAGCTGCTGCAAAAGCGATGCTGTGCTCGCTGCTGCTCCTCCTGAAGCTCTGGCTGCTAAATCTGAGGCTTTCCTTCCAATTTCAAGCTGCAAAGCACTTGCTGAATTGCAGGGAAAGTCCGGGAGGCATTTGCTGTGCTGGCACACTTTCTCCTTCCTAGACAGAGTGGAAAAGCTTTTCCCTGCCGTGTAGGCGACAGGAGACGCATTAGACGGGCATCCGGAGCTGTCCGAAGGTAAGCGCCTGTTCCCGGCCTCTTTCGGCACAAGCCCCCGCTCCGGAGCGCACCGCGGCCGGCAGGATGCTCTCTGCCGGCGAAGGTGCCGCTTCTCCGGCAAGGAAGCCTCAGCCGCTTCTCCTGCACACGGAGAGCGTGCTAGCTGCTGAAACGTGAAGAAAGAAGCTGCAGAAGACTGGCACTGAGCGTGCAGCTTTCCAGCGGAGAGAAAAAGCTACTTGAACACTCTGCAAGCCTTTCCACTCCCAAAAACATGCACATGGAAGGAGCTGCTGCAAAAGCGATGCTGTGCTCGCTGCTGCTCCTCCTGAAGCTCTGGCTGCTAAATCTGAGGCTTTCCTTCCAATTTCAAGCTGCAAAGCACTTGCTGAATTGCAGGGAAAGTCCGGGAGGCATTTGCTGTGCTGGCACACTTTCTCCTTCCTAGACAGAGTGGAAAAGCTTTTCCCTGCCGTGTAGGCGACAGGAGACGCATTAGACGGGCATCCGGAGCTGTCCGAAGGTAAGCGCCTGTTCCCGGCCTCTTTCGGCACAAGCCCCCGCTCCGGAGCGCACCGCGGCCGGCAGGATGCTCTCTGCCGGCGAAGGTGCCGCTTCTCCGGCAAGGAAGCCTCAGCCGCTTCTCCTGCACACGGAGAGCGTGCTAGCTGCTGAAACGTGAAGAAAGAAGCTGCAGAAGACTGGCACTGAGCGTGCAGCTTTCCAGCGGAGAGAAAAAGCTACTTGAACACTCTGCAAGCCTTTCCACTCCCAAAAACATGCACATGGAAGGAGCTGCTGCAAAAGCGATGCTGTGCTCGCTGCTGCTCCTCCTGAAGCTCTGGCTGCTAAATCTGAGGCTTTCCTTCCAATTTCAAGCTGCAAAGCACTTGCTGAATTGCAGGGAAAGTCCGGGAGGCATTTGCTGTGCTGGCACACTTTCTCCTTCCTAGACAGAGTGGAAAAGCTTTTCCCTGCCGTGTAGGCGACAAGAGACGCATTAGACAGGGATCCGGAGCTGTCCGAAGGTAAGCGCCTGTTGCCGGCCTCTTTCGGCACAAGCCCCCGCTCCGGAGCGCACCGCGGCCGGCAGGATGCTCTCTGCCGGCGAAGGTGCCGCTTCTCCGGCAAGGAAGCCTCAGCCGCTTCTCCTGCACACGGAGAGCGTGCTAGCTGCTGAAACGTGAAGAAAGAAGCTGCAGAAGACTGGCACTGAGCGTGCAGCTTTCCAGCGGAGAGAAAAAGCTACTTGAACACTCTGCAAGCCTTTCCACTCCCAAAAACATGCACATGGAAGGAGCTGCTGCAAAAGCGATGCTGTGCTCGCTGCTGCTCCTCCTGAAGCTCTGGCTGCTAAATCTGAGGCTTTCCTTCCAATTTCAAGCTGCAAAGCACTTGCTGAATTGCAGGGAAAGTCCGGGAGGCATTTGCTGTGCTGGCACACTTTCTCCTTCCTAGACAGAGTGGAAAAGCTTTTCCCTGCCGTGTAGGCGACAAGAGACGCATTAGACAGGGATCCGGAGCTGTCCGAAGGTAAGCGCCTGTTGCCGGCCTCTTTCGGCACAAGCCCCCGCTCCGGAGCGCACCGCGGCCGGCAGGATGCTCTCTGCCGGCGAAGGTGCCGCTTCTCCGGCAAGGAAGCCTCAGCCGCTTCTCCTGCACACGGAGAGCGTGCTAGCTGCTGAAACGTGAAGAAAGAAGCTGCAGAAGACTGGCACTGAGCGTGCAGCTTTCCAGCGGAGAGAAAAAGCTACTTGAACACTCTGCAAGCCTTTCCACTCCCAAAAACATGCACATGGAAGGAGCTGCTGCAAAAGCGATGCTGTGCTCGCTGCTGCTCCTCCTGAAGCTCTGGCTGCTAAATCTGAGGCTTTCCTTCCAATTTCAAGCTGCAAAGCACTTGCTGAATTGCAGGGAAAGTCCGGGAGGCATTTGCTGTGCTGGCACACTTTCTCCTTCCTAGACAGAGTGGAAAAGCTTTTCCCTGCCGTGTAGGCGACAGGAGACGCATTAGACGGGCATCCGGAGCTGTCCGAAGGTAAGCGCCTGTTGCCGGCCTCTTTCGGCACAAGCCCCCGCTCCGGAGCGCACCGCGGCCGGCAGGATGCTCTCTGCCGGCGAAGGTGCCGCTTCTCCGGCAAGGAAGCCTCAGCCGCTTCTCCTGCACACGGAGAGCGTGCTAGCTGCTGAAACGTGAAGAAAGAAGCTGCAGAAGACTGGCACTGAGCGTGCAGCTTTCCAGCGGAGAGAAAAAGCTACTTGAACACTCTGCAAGCCTTTCCACTCCCAAAAACATGCACATGGAAGGACCTGCTGCAAAAGCGATGCTGTGCTCGCTGCTGCTCGTCCTGAAGCTCTGGCTGCTAAATCTGAGGCTTTCCTTCCAATTTCAAGCTGCAAAGCACTTGCTGAATTGCAGGGAAAGTCCGGGAGGCATTTGCTGTGCTGGCACACTTTCTCCTTCCTAGACAGAGTGGAAAAGCTTTTCCCTGCCGTGTAGGCGACAAGAGACGCATTAGACCGGGATCCGGAGCTGTCCGAAGGTAAGCGCTTGTTCCCGGCCTCGTTCGGCACAAGCCCCCGCTCCGGAGCGCACCGCGGCCGGCAGGATGCTCTCTGCCGGCGAAGGTGCCGCTTCTCCGGCAAGGAAGCCTCAGCCGCTTCTCCTGCACACGGAGAGCGTGCTAGCTGCTGAAACGTGAAGAAAGAAGCTGCAGAAGACTGGCACTGAGCGTGCAGCTTTCCAGCGGAGAGAAAAAGCTACTTGAACACTCTGCAAGCCTTTCCACTCCCAAAAACATGCACATGGAAGGAGCTGCTGCAAAAGCGATGCTGTGCTCGCTGCTGCTCCTCCTGAAGCTCTGGCTGCTAAATCTGAGGCTTTCCTTCCAATTTCAAGCTGCAAAGCACTTGCTGAATTGCAGGGAAAGTCCGGGAGGCATTTGCTGTGCTGGCACACTTTCTCCTTCCTAGACAGAGTGGAAAAGCTTTTCCCTGCCGTGTAGGCGACAGGAGACGCATTAGACGGGCATCCGGAGCTGTCCGAAGGTAAGCGCCTGTTGCCGGCCTCTTTCGGCACAAGCCCCCGCTCCGGAGCGCACCGCGGCCGGCAGGATGCTCTCTGCCGGCGAAGGTGCCGCTTCTCCGGCAAGGAAGCCTCAGCCGCTTCTCCTGCACACGGAGAGCGTGCTAGCTGCTGAAACGTGAAGAAAGAAGCTGCAGAAGACTGGCACTGAGCGTGCAGCTTTCCAGCGGAGAGAAAAAGCTACTTGAACACTCTGCAAGCCTTTCCACTCCCAAAAACATGCACATGGAAGGAGCTGCTGCAAAAGCGATGCTGTGCTCGCTGCTGCTCGTCCTGAAGCTCTGGCTGCTAAATCTGAGGCTTTCCTTCCAATTTCAAGCTGCAAAGCACTTGCTGAATTGCAGGGAAAGTCCGGGAGGCATTTGCTGTGCTGGCACACTTTCTCCTTCCTAGACAGAGTGGAAAAGCTTTTCCCTGCCGTGTAGGCGACAGGAGACGCATTAGACGGGCATCCGGAGCTGTCCGAAGGTAAGCGCCTGTTCCCGGCCTCTTTCGGCACAAGCCCCCGCTCCGGAGCGCACCGCGGCCGGCAGGATGCTCTCTGCCGGCGAAGGTGCCGCTTCTCCGGCAAGGAAGCCTCAGCCGCTTCTCCTGCACACGGAGAGCGTGCTAGCTGCTGAAACGTGAAGAAAGAAGCTGCAGAAGACTGGCACTGAGCGTGCAGCTTTCCAGCGGAGAGAAAAAGCTACTTGAACACTCTGCAAGCCTTTCCACTCCCAAAAACATGCACATGGAAGGAGCTGCTGCAAAAGCGATGCTGTGCTCGCTGCTGCTCGTCCTGAAGCTCTGGCTGCTAAATCTGAGGCTTTCCTTCCAATTTCAAGCTGCAAAGCACTTGCTGAATTGCAGGGAAAGTCCGGGAGGCATTTGCTGTGCTGGCACACTTTCTCCTTCCTAGACAGAGTGGAAAAGCTTTTCCCTGCCGTGTAGGCGACAGGAGACGCATTAGACGGGCATCCGGAGCTGTCCGAAGGTAAGCGCCTGTTGCCGGCCTCTTTCGGCACAAGCCCCCGCTCCGGAGCGCACCGCGGCCGGCAGGATGCTCTCTGCCGGCGAAGGTGCCGCTTCTCCGGCAAGGAAGCCTCAGCCGCTTCTCCTGCACACGGAGAGCGTGCTAGCTGCTGAAACGTGAAGAAAGAAGCTGCAGAAGACTGGCACTGAGCGTGCAGCTTTCCAGCGGAGAGAAAAAGCTACTTGAACACTCTGCAAGCCTTTCCACTCCCAAAAACATGCACATGGAAGGAGCTGCTGCAAAAACGATGCTGTGCTCGCTGCTGCTCCTCCTGAAGCTCTGGCTGCTAAATCTGAGGCTTTCCTTCCAATTTCAAGCTGCAAAGCACTTGCTGAATTGCAGGGAAAGTCCGGGAGGCATTTGCTGTGCTGGCACACTTTCTCCTTCCTAGACAGAGTGGAAAAGCTTTTCCCTGCCGTGTAGGCGACAGGAGACGCATTAGACGGGCATCCGGAGCTGTCCGAAGGTAAGCGCCTGTTGCCGGCCTCTTTCGGCACAAGCCCCCGCTCCGGAGCGCACCGCGGCCGGCAGGATGCTCTCTGCCGGCGAAGGTGCCGCTTCTCCGGCAAGGAAGCCTCAGCCACTTCTCCTGCACACGGAGAGCGTGCTAGCTGCTGAAACGTGAAGAAAGAAGCTGCAGAAGACTGGCACTGAGCGTGCAGCTTTCCAGCGGAGAGAAAAAGCTACTTGAACACTCTGCAAGCCTTTCCACTCCCAAAAACATGCACATGGAAGGAGCTGCTGCAAAAGCGATGCTGTGCTCGCTGCTGCTCCTCCTGAAGCTCTGGCTGCTAAATCTGAGGCTTTCCTTCCAATTTCAAGCTGCAAAGCACTTGCTGAATTGCAGGGAAAGTCCGGGAGGCATTTGCTGTGCTGGCACACTTTCTCCTTCCTAGACAGAGTGGAAAAGCTTTTCCCTGCCGTGTAGGCGACAAGAGACGCATTAGACAGGGATCCGGAGCTGTCCGAAGGTAAGCGCCTGTTCCCGGCCTCTTTCGGCACAAGCCCCCGCTCCGGAGCGCACCGCGGCCGGCAGGATGCTCTCTGCCGGCGAAGGTGCCGCTTCTCCGGCAAGGAAGCCTCAGCCGCTTCTCCTGCACACGGAGAGCGTGCTAGCTGCTGAAACGTGAAGAAAGAAGCTGCAGAAGACTGGCACTGAGCGTGCAGCTTTCCAGCGGAGAGAAAAAGCTACTTGAACACTCTGCAAGCCTTTCCACTCCCAAAAACATGCACATGGAAGGAGCTGCTGCAAAAGCGATGCTGTGCTCGCTGCTGCTCCTCCTGAAGCTCTGGCTGCTAAATCTGAGGCTTTCCTTCCAATTTCAAGCTGCAAAGCACTTGCTGAATTGCAGGGAAAGTCCGGGAGGCATTTGCTGTGCTGGCACACTTTCTCCTTCCTAGACAGAGTGGAAAAGCTTTTCCCTGCCGTGTAGGCGACAAGAGACGCATTAGACAGGGATCCGGAGCTGTCCGAAGGTAAGCGCCTGTTGCCGGCCTCTTTCGGCACAAGCCCCCGCTCCGGAGCGCACCGCGGCCGGCAGGATGCTCTCTGCCGGCGAAGGTGCCGCTTCTCCGGCAAGGAAGCCTCAGCCGCTTCTCCTGCACACGGAGAGCGTGCTAGCTGCTGAAACGTGAAGAAAGAAGCTGCAGAAGACTGGCACTGAGCGTGCAGCTTTCCAGCGGAGAGAAAAAGCTACTTGAACACTCTGCAAGCCTTTCCACTCCCAAAAACATGCACATGGAAGGAGCTGCTGCAAAAGCGATGCTGTGCTCGCTGCTGCTCCTCCTGAAGCTCTGGCTGCTAAATCTGAGGCTTTCCTTCCAATTTCAAGCTGCAAAGCACTTGCTGAATTGCAGGGAAAGTCCGGGAGGCATTTGCTGTGCTGGCACACTTTCTCCTTCCTAGACAGAGTGGAAAAGCTTTTCCCTGCCGTGTAGGCGACAGGAGACGCATTAGACGGGCATCCGGAGCTGTCCGAAGGTAAGCGCCTGTTCCCGGCCTCTTTCGGCACAAGCCCCCGCTCCGGAGCGCACCGCGGCCGGCAGGATGCTCTCTGCCGGCGAAGGTGCCGCTTCTCCGGCAAGGAAGCCTCAGCCGCTTCTCCTGCACACGGAGAGCGTGCTAGCTGCTGAAACGTGAAGAAAGAAGCTGCAGAAGACTGGCACTGAGCGTGCAGCTTTCCAGCGGAGAGAAAAAGCTACTTGAACACTCTGCAAGCCTTTCCACTCCCAAAAACATGCACATGGAAGGAGCTGCTGCAAAAGCGATGCTGTGCTCGCTGCTGCTCCTCCTGAAGCTCTGGCTGCTAAATCTGAAGCTTTCCTTCCAATTTCAAGCTGCAAAGCACTTGCTGAATTGCAGGGAAAGTCCGGGAGGCATTTGCTGTGCTGGCACACTTTCTCCTTCCTAGACAGAGTGGAAAAGCTTTTCCCTGCCGTGTAGGCGACAGGAGACGCATTAGACGGGCATCCGGAGCTGTCCGAAGGTAAGCGCCTGTTCCCGGCCTCTTTCGGCACAAGCCCCCGCTCCGGAGCGCACCGCGGCCGGCAGGATGCTCTCTGCCGGCGAAGGTGCCGCTTCTCCGGCAAGGAAGCCTCAGCCGCTTCTCCTGCACACGGAGAGCGTGCTAGCTGCTGAAACGTGAAGAAAGAAGCTGCAGAAGACTGGCACTGAGCGTGCAGCTTTCCAGCGGAGAGAAAAAGCTACTTGAACACTCTGCAAGCCTTTCCACTCCCAAAAACATGCACATGGAAGGAGCTGCTGCAAAAGCGATGCTGTGCTCGCTGCTGCTCGTCCTGAAGCTCTGGCTGCTAAATCTGAGGCTTTCCTTCCAATTTCAAGCTGCAAAGCACTTGCTGAATTGCAGGGAAAGTCCGGGAGGCATTTGCTGTGCTGGCACACTTTCTCCTTCCTAGACAGAGTGGAAAAGCTTTTCCCTGCCGTGTAGGCGACAAGAGACGCATTAGACAGGGATCCGGAGCTGTCCGAAGGTAAGCGCCTGTTCCCGGCCTCTTTCGGCACAAGCCCCCGCTCCGGAGCGCACCGCGGCCGGCAGGATGCTCTCTGCCGGCGAAGGTGCCGCTTCTCCGGCAAGGAAGCCTCAGCCGCTTCTCCTGCACACGGAGAGCGTGCTAGCTGCTGAAACGTGAAGAAAGAAGCTGCAGAAGACTGGCACTGAGCGTGCAGCTTTCCAGCGGAGAGAAAAAGCTACTTGAACACTCTGCAAGCCTTTCCACTCCCAAAAACATGCACATGGAAGGAGCTGCTGCAAAAGCGATGCTGTGCTCGCTGCTGCTCGTCCTGAAGCTCTGGCTGCTAAATCTGAGGCTTTCCTTCCAATTTCAAGCTGCAAAGCACTTGCTGAATTGCAGGGAAAGTCCGGGAGGCATTTGCTGTGCTGGCACACTTTCTCCTTCCTAGACAGAGTGGAAAAGCTTTTCCCTGCCGTGTAGGCGACAAGAGACGGATTAGACAGGGATCCGGAGCTGTCCGAAGGTAAGCGCTTGTTCCCGGCCTCTTTCGGCACAAGCCCCCGCTCCGGAGCGCACCGCGGCCGGCAGGATGCTCTCTGCCGGCGAAGGTGCCGCTTCTCCGGCAAGGAAGCCTCAGCCGCTTCTCCTGCACACGGAGAGCGTGCTAGCTGCTGAAACGTGAAGAAAGAAGCTGCAGAAGACTGGCACTGAGCGTGCAGCTTTCCAGCGGAGAGAAAAAGCTACTTGAACACTCTGCAAGCCTTTCCACTCCCAAAAACATGCACATGGAAGGAGCTGCTGCAAAAGCGATGCTGTGCTCGCTGCTGCTCGTCCTGAAGCTCTGGCTGCTAAATCTGAGGCTTTCCTTCCAATTTCAAGCTGCAAAGCACTTGCTGAATTGCAGGGAAAGTCCGGGAGGCATTTGCTGTGCTGGCACACTTTCTCCTTCCTAGACAGAGTGGAAAAGCTTTTCCCTGCCGTGTAGGCGACAAGAGACGCATTAGACCGGGATCCGGAGCTGTCCGAAGGTAAGCGCTTGTTCCCGGCCTCGTTCGGCACAAGCCCCCGCTCCGGAGCGCACCGCGGCCGGCAGGATGCTCTCTGCCGGCGAAGGTGCCGCTTCTCCGGCAAGGAAGCCTCAGCCGCTTCTCCTGCACACGGAGAGCGTGCTAGCTGCTGAAACGTGAAGAAAGAAGCTGCAGAAGACTGGCACTGAGCCTGCAGCTTTCCAGCGGAGAGAAAAAGCTACTTGAACACTCTGCAAGCCTTTCCACTCCCAAAAACATGCACATGGAAGGAGCTGCTGCAAAAGCGATGCTGTGCTCGCTGCTGCTCCTCCTGAAGCTCTGGCTGCTAAATCTGAGGCTTTCCTTCCAATTTCAAGCTGCAAAGCACTTGCTGAATTGCAGGGAAAGTCCGGGAGGCATTTGCTGTGCTGGCACACTTTCTCCTTCCTAGACAGAGTGGAAAAGCTTTTCCCTGCCGTGTAGGCGACAAGAGACGCATTAGACAGGGATCCGGAGCTGTCCGAAGGTAAGCGCTTGTTCCCGGCCTCTTTCGGCACAAGCCCCCGCTCCGGAGCGCACCGCGGCCGGCAGGATGCTCTCTGCCGGCGAAGGTGCCGCTTCTCCGGCAAGGAAGCCTCAGCCGCTTCTCCTGCACACGGAGAGCGTGCTAGCTGCTGAAACGTGAAGAAAGAAGCTGCAGAAGACTGGCACTGAGCGTGCAGCTTTCCAGCGGAGAGAAAAAGCTACTTGAACACTCTGCAAGCCTTTCCACTCCCAAAAACATGCACATGGAAGGAGCTGCTGCAAAAGCGATGCTGTGCTCGCTGCTGCTCCTCCTGAAGCTCTGGCTGCTAAATCTGAGGCTTTCCTTCCAATTTCAAGCTGCAAAGCACTTGCTGAATTGCAGGGAAAGTCCGGGAGGCATTTGCTGTGCTGGCACACTTTCTCCTTCCTAGACAGAGTGGAAAAGCTTTTCCCTGCCGTGTAGGCGACAAGAGACGCATTAGACCGGGATCCGGAGCTGTCCGAAGGTAAGCGCTTGTTCCCGGCCTCGTTCGGCACAAGCCCCCGCTCCGGAGCGCACCGCGGCCGGCAGGATGCTCTCTGCCGGCGAAGGTGCCGCTTCTCCGGCAAGGAAGCCTCAGCCGCTTCTCCTGCACACGGAGAGCGTGCTAGCTGCTGAAACGTGAAGAAAGAAGCTGCAGAAGACTGGCACTGAGCGTGCAGCTTTCCAGCGGAGAGAAAAAGCTACTTGAACACTCTGCAAGCCTTTCCACTCCCAAAAACATGCACATGGAAGGAGCTGCTGCAAAAGCGATGCTGTGCTCGCTGCTGCTCCTCCTGAAGCTCTGGCTGCTAAATCTGAGGCTTTCCTTCCAATTTCAAGCTGCAAAGCACTTGCTGAATTGCAGGGAAAGTCCGGGAGGCATTTGCTGTGCTGGCACACTTTCTCCTTCCTAGACAGAGTGGAAAAGCTTTTCCCTGCCGTGTAGGCGACAAGAGACGCATTAGACAGGGATCCGGAGCTGTCCGAAGGTAAGCGCTTGTTCCCGGCCTCTTTCGGCACAAGCCCCCGCTCCGGAGCGCACCGCGGCCGGCAGGATGCTCTCTGCCGGCGAAGGTGCCGCTTCTCCGGCAAGGAAGCCTCAGCCGCTTCTCCTGCACACGGAGAGCGTGCTAGCTGCTGAAACGTGAAGAAAGAAGCTGCAGAAGACTGGCACTGAGCGTGCAGCTTTCCAGCGGAGAGAAAAAGCTACTTGAACACTCTGCAAGCCTTTCCACTCCCAAAAACATGCACATGGAAGGAGCTGCTGCAAAAGCGATGCTGTGCTCGCTGCTGCTCGTCCTGAAGCTCTGGCTGCTAAATCTGAGGCTTTCCTTCCAATTTCAAGCTGCAAAGCACTTGCTGAATTGCAGGGAAAGTCCGGGAGGCATTTGCTGTGCTGGCACACTTTCTCCTTCCTAGACAGAGTGGAAAAGCTTTTCCCTGCCGTGTAGGCGACAAGAGACGCATTAGACCGGGATCCGGAGCTGTCCGAAGGTAAGCGCTTGTTCCCGGCCTCGTTCGGCACAAGCCCCCGCTCCGGAGCGCACCGCGGCCGGCAGGATGCTCTCTGCCGGCGAAGGTGCCGCTTCTCCGGCAAGGAAGCCTCAGCCGCTTCTCCTGCACACGGAGAGCGTGCTAGCTGCTGAAACGTGAAGAAAGAAGCTGCAGAAGACTGGCACTGAGCGTGCAGCTTTCCAGCGGAGAGAAAAAGCTACTTGAACACTCTGCAAGCCTTTCCACTCCCAAAAACATGCACATGGAAGGAGCTGCTGCAAAAGCGATGCTGTGCTCGCTGCTGCTCCTCCTGAAGCTCTGGCTGCTAAATCTGAGGCTTTCCTTCCAATTTCAAGCTGCAAAGCACTTGCTGAATT
>NW_028167460.1:0-49245 GCF_963513975.1 Fringilla coelebs | reverse complement strand
AGCTGTCCGAAGGTAAGCGCCTGTTCCGGCCTCTTTCGGCACAAGCCCCCGCTCCGGAGCGCACCGCGGCCGGCCGGAGGCTCTCTGCCGGCGAAGGTGCCTCGTCTCCGGCAAGGAAGCCTCAGCCGCTTCTCCTGCACACGGAGAGCGTGCTAGCTGCTGAAACGTGAAGAAAGAAGCTGCAGAACACTGGCACTGAGCGTGCAGCTTTCCAGCGGAGAGAAAAAGCTACTTGAACACTCTGCAAGCCTTTCCACTCCCAAAAACATGCACATGGAAGGAGCTGCTGCAAAAGCGATGCTGTGCTCGCTGCTGCTCCTCCTGAAGCTCTGGCTGCTAAATCTGAGGCTTTCCTTCCAATTTCAAGCTGCAAAGCACTTGCTGAATTGCAGGGAACGTCCGGGAGGCATTTGCTGTGCTGGCACACTTTCTCCTTCCTAGACAGAGTGGAAAAGCTTTTCCCTGCCGTGTAGGCGACAAGAGACGCATTAGACGGGCATCCGGAGCTGTCCGAAGGTAAGCGCCTGTTGCCGGCCTCTTTCGGCACAAGCCCCCGCTCCGGAGCGCACCGCGGCCGGCCGGAGGCTCTCTGCCGGCGAAGGTGCCTCGTCTCCGGCAAGGAAGCCTCAGCCGCTTCTCCTGCACACGGAGAGCGTGCTAGCTGCTGAAACGTGAAGAAAGAAGCTGCAGAACACTGGCACTGAGCGTGCAGCTTTCCAGCGGAGAGAAAAAGCTACTTGAACACTCTGCAAGCCTTTCCACTCCCAAAAACATGCACATGGAAGGAGCTGCTGCAAAAGCGATGCTGTGCTCGCTGCTGCTCCTCCTGAAGCTCTGGCTGCTAAATCTGAGGCTTTCCTTCCAATTTCAAGCTGCAAAGCACTTGCTGAATTGCAGGGAACGTCCGGGAGGCATTTGCTGTGCTGGCACACTTTCTCCTTCCTAGACAGAGTGGAAAAGCTTTTTCCCTGCCGTGTAGGCGACAAGAGACGCATTAGACGGGCATCCGGAGCTGTCCGAAGGTAAGCGCCTGTTGCCGGCCTCTTTCGGCACAAGCCCCCGCTCCGGAGCGCACCGCGGCCGGCCGGAGGCTCTCTGCCGGCGAAGGTGCCTCGTCTCCGGCAAGGAAGCCTCAGCCGCTTCTCCTGCACACGGAGAGCGTGCTAGCTGCTGAAACGTGAAGAAAGAAGCTGCAGAACACTGGCACTGAGCGTGCAGCTTTCCAGCGGAGAGAAAAAGCTACTTGAACACTCTGCAAGCCTTTCCACTCCCAAAAACATGCACATGGAAGGAGCTGCTGCAAAAGCGATGCTGTGCTCGCTGCTGCTCCTCCTGAAGCTCTGGCTGCTAAATCTGAGGCTTTCCTTCCAATTTCAAGCTGCAAAGCACTTGCTGAATTGCAGGGAACGTCCGGGAGGCATTTGCTGTGCTGGCACACTTTCTCCTTCCTAGACAGAGTGGAAAAGCTTTTCCCTGCCGTGTAGGCGACAAGAGACGCATTAGACGGGCATCCGGAGCTGTCCGAAGGTAAGCGCCTGTTGCCGGCCTCTTTCGGCACAAGCCCCCGCTCCGGAGCGCACCGCGGCCGGCCGGAGGCTCTCTGCCGGCGAAGGTGCCTCGTCTCCGGCAAGGAAGCCTCAGCCGCTTCTCCTGCACACGGAGAGCGTGCTAGCTGCTGAAACGTGAAGAAAGAAGCTGCAGAACACTGGCACTGAGCGTGCAGCTTTCCAGCGGAGAGAAAAAGCTACTTGAACACTCTGCAAGCCTTTCCACTCCCAAAAACATGCACATGGAAGGAGCTGCTGCAAAAGCGATGCTGTGCTCGCTGCTGCTCCTCCTGAAGCTCTGGCTGCTAAATCGGAGGCTTTCCTTCCAATTTCAAGCTGCAAAGCACTTGCTGAATTGCAGGGAACGTCCGGGAGGCATTTGCTGTGCTGGCACACTTTCTCCTTCCTAGACAGAGTGGAAAAGCTTTTCCCTGCCGTGTAGGCGACAAGAGACGCATTAGACGGGCATCCGGAGCTGTCCGAAGGTAAGCGCCTGTTGCCGGCCTCTTTCGGCACAAGCCCCCGCTCCGGAGCGCACCGCGGCCGGCCGGAGGCTCTCTGCCGGCGAAGGTGCCTCGTCTCCGGCAAGGAAGCCTCAGCCGCTTCTCCTGCACACGGAGAGCGTGCTAGCTGCTGAAACGTGAAGAAAGAAGCTGCAGAACACTGGCACTGAGCGTGCAGCTTTCCAGCGGAGAGAAAAAGCTACTTGAACACTCTGCAAGCCTTTCCACTCCCAAAAACATGCACATGGAAGGAGCTGCTGCAAAAGCGATGCTGTGCTCGCTGCTGCTCCTCCTGAAGCTCTGGCTGCTAAATCTGAGGCTTTCCTTCCAATTTCAAGCTGCAAAGCACTTGCTGAATTGCAGGGAACGTCCGGGAGGCATTTGCTGTGCTGGCACACTTTCTCCTTCCTAGACAGAGTGGAAAAGCTTTTCCCTGCCGTGTAGGCGACAAGAGACGCATTAGACGGGCATCCGGAGCTGTCCGAAGGTAAGCGCCTGTTGCCGGCCTCTTTCGGCACAAGCCCCCGCTCCGGAGCGCACCGCGGCCGGCCGGAGGCTCTCTGCCGGCGAAGGTGCCTCGTCTCCGGCAAGGAAGCCTCAGCCGCTTCTCCTGCACACGGAGAGCGTGCTAGCTGCTGAAACGTGAAGAAAGAAGCTGCAGAACACTGGCACTGAGCGTGCAGCTTTCCAGCGGAGAGAAAAAGCTACTTGAACACTCTGCAAGCCTTTCCACTCCCAAAAACATGCACATGGAAGGAGCTGCTGCAAAAGCGATGCTGTGCTCGCTGCTGCTCCTCCTGAAGCTCTGGCTGCTAAATCTGAGGCTTTCCTTCCAATTTCAAGCTGCAAAGCACTTGCTGAATTGCAGGGAACGTCCGGGAGGCATTTGCTGTGCTGGCACACTTTCTCCTTCCTAGACAGAGTGGAAAAGCTTTTCCCTGCCGTGTAGGCGACAAGAGACGCATTAGACGGGCATCCGGAGCTGTCCGAAGGTAAGCGCCTGTTGCCGGCCTCTTTCGGCACAAGCCCCCGCTCCGGAGCGCACCGCGGCCGGCCGGAGGCTCTCTGCCGGCGAAGGTGCCTCGTCTCCGGCAAGGAAGCCTCAGCCGCTTCTCCTGCACACGGAGAGCGTGCTAGCTGCTGAAACGTGAAGAAAGAAGCTGCAGAACACTGGCACTGAGCGTGCAGCTTTCCAGCGGAGAGAAAAAGCTACTTGAACACTCTGCAAGCCTTTCCACTCCCAAAAACATGCACATGGAAGGAGCTGCTGCAAAAGCGATGCTGTGCTCGCTGCTGCTCCTCCTGAAGCTCTGGCTGCTAAATCTGAGGCTTTCCTTCCAATTTCAAGCTGCAAAGCACTTGCTGAATTGCAGGGAACGTCCGGGAGGCATTTGCTGTGCTGGCACACTTTCTCCTTCCTAGACAGAGTGGAAAAGCTTTTCCCTGCCGTGTAGGCGACAAGAGACGCATTAGACGGGCATCCGGAGCTGTCCGAAGGTAAGCGCCTGTTGCCGGCCTCTTTCGGCACAAGCCCCCGCTCCGGAGCGCACCGCGGCCGGCCGGAGGCTCTCTGCCGGCGAAGGTGCCTCGTCTCCGGCAAGGAAGCCTCAGCCGCTTCTCCTGCACACGGAGAGCGTGCTAGCTGCTGAAACGTGAAGAAAGAAGCTGCAGAACACTGGCACTGAGCGTGCAGCTTTCCAGCGGAGAGAAAAAGCTACTTGAACACTCTGCAAGCCTTTCCACTCCCAAAAACATGCACATGGAAGGAGCTGCTGCAAAAGCGATGCTGTGCTCGCTGCTGCTCCTCCTGAAGCTCTGGCTGCTAAATCGGAGGCTTTCCTTCCAATTTCAAGCTGCAAAGCACTTGCTGAATTGCAGGGAACGTCCGGGAGGCATTTGCTCTGCTGGCACACTTTCTCCTTCCTAGACAGAGTGGAAAAGCTTTTCCCTGCCGTGTAGGCGACAAGAGACGCATTAGACGGGCATCCGGAGCTGTCCGAAGGTAAGCGCCTGTTGCCGGCCTCTTTCGGCACAAGCCCCCGCTCCGGAGCGCACCGCGGCCGGCCGGAGGCTCTCTGCCGGCGAAGGTGCCTCGTCTCCGGCAAGGAAGCCTCAGCCGCTTCTCCTGCACACGGAGAGCGTGCTAGCTGCTGAAACGTGAAGAAAGAAGCTGCAGAACACTGGCACTGAGCGTGCAGCTTTCCAGCGGAGAGAAAAAGCTACTTGAACACTCTGCAAGCCTTTCCACTCCCAAAAACATGCACATGGAAGGAGCTGCTGCAAAAGCGATGCTGTGCTCGCTGCTGCTCCTCCTGAAGCTCTGGCTGCTAAATCTGAGGCTTTCCTTCCAATTTCAAGCTGCAAAGCACTTGCTGAATTGCAGGGAACGTCCGGGAGGCATTTGCTGTGCTGGCACACTTTCTCCTTCCTAGACAGAGTGGAAAAGCTTTTCCCTGCCGTGTAGGCGACAAGAGACGCATTAGACGGGCATCCGGAGCTGTCCGAAGGTAAGCGCCTGTTCCCGGCCTCTTTCGGCACAAGCCCCCGCTCCGGAGCGCACCGCGGCCGGCCGGAGGCTCTCTGCCGGCGAAGGTGCCTCGTCTCCGGCAAGGAAGCCTCAGCCGCTTCTCCTGCACACGGAGAGCGTGCTAGCTGCTGAAACGTGAAGAAAGAAGCTGCAGAACACTGGCACTGAGCGTGCAGCTTTCCAGCGGAGAGAAAAAGCTACTTGAACACTCTGCAAGCCTTTCCACTCCCAAAAACATGCACATGGAAGGAGCTGCTGCAAAAGCGATGCTGTGCTCGCTGCTGCTCCTCCTGAAGCTCTGGCTGCTAATCGGAGGCTTTCCTTCCAATTTCAAGCTGCAAAGCACTTGCTGAATTGCAGGGAACGTCCGGGAGGCATTTGCTGTGCTGGCACACTTTCTCCTTCCTAGACAGAGTGGAAAAGCTTTTCCCTGCCGTGTAGGCGACAAGAGACGCATTAGACGGGCATCCGGAGCTGTCCGAAGGTAAGCGCCTGTTGCCGGCCTCTTTCGGCACAAGCCCCCGCTCCGGAGCGCACCGCGGCCGGCCGGAGGCTCTCTGCCGGCGAAGGTGCCTCGTCTCCGGCAAGGAAGCCTCAGCCGCTTCTCCTGCACACGGAGAGCGTGCTAGCTGCTGAAACGTGAAGAAAGAAGCTGCAGAACACTGGCACTGAGCGTGCAGCTTTCCAGCGGAGAGAAAAAGCTACTTGAACACTCTGCAAGCCTTTCCACTCCCAAAAACATGCACATGGAAGGAGCTGCTGCAAAAGCGATGCTGTGCTCGCTGCTGCTCCTCCTGAAGCTCTGGCTGCTAAATCTGAGGCTTTCCTTCCAATTTCAAGCTGCAAAGCACTTGCTGAATTGCAGGGAACGTCCGGGAGGCATTTGCTGTGCTGGCACACTTTCTCCTTCCTAGACAGAGTGGAAAAGCTTTTCCCTGCCGTGTAGGCGACAAGAGACGCATTAGACGGGCATCCGGAGCTGTCCGAAGGTAAGCGCCTGTTGCCGGCCTCTTTCGGCACAAGCCCCCGCTCCGGAGCGCACCGCGGCCGGCCGGAGGCTCTCTGCCGGCGAAGGTGCCTCGTCTCCGGCAAGGAAGCCTCAGCCGCTTCTCCTGCACACGGAGAGCGTGCTAGCTGCTGAAACGTGAAGAAAGAAGCTGCAGAACACTGGCACTGAGCGTGCAGCTTTCCAGCGGAGAGAAAAAGCTACTTGAACACTCTGCAAGCCTTTCCACTCCCAAAAACATGCACATGGAAGGAGCTGCTGCAAAAGCGATGCTGTGCTCGCTGCTGCTCCTCCTGAAGCTCTGGCTGCTAAATCGGAGGCTTTCCTTCCAATTTCAAGCTGCAAAGCACTTGCTGAATTGCAGGGAACGTCCGGGAGGCATTTGCTGTGCTGGCACACTTTCTCCTTCCTAGACAGAGTGGAAAAGCTTTTCCCTGCCGTGTAGGCGACAAGAGACGCATTAGACGGGCATCCGGAGCTGTCCGAAGGTAAGCGCCTGTTCCCGGCCTCTTTCGGCACAAGCCCCCGCTCCGGAGCGCACCGCGGCCGGCCGGAGGCTCTCTGCCGGCGAAGGTGCCTCGTCTCCGGCAAGGAAGCCTCAGCCGCTTCTCCTGCACACGGAGAGCGTGCTAGCTGCTGAAACGTGAAGAAAGAAGCTGCAGAACACTGGCACTGAGCGTGCAGCTTTCCAGCGGAGAGAAAAAGCTACTTGAACACTCTGCAAGCCTTTCCACTCCCAAAAACATGCACATGGAAGGAGCTGCTGCAAAAGCGATGCTGTGCTCGCTGCTGCTCCTCCTGAAGCTCTGGCTGCTAAATCTGAGGCTTTCCTTCCAATTTCAAGCTGCAAAGCACTTGCTGAATTGCAGGGAACGTCCGGGAGGCATTTGCTGTGCTGGCACACTTTCTCCTTCCTAGACAGAGTGGAAAAGCTTTTCCCTGCCGTGTAGGCGACAAGAGACGCATTAGACGGGCATCCGGAGCTGTCCGAAGGTAAGCGCCTGTTGCCGGCCTCTTTCGGCACAAGCCCCCGCTCCGGAGCGCACCGCGGCCGGCCGGAGGCTCTCTGCCGGCGAAGGTGCCTCGTCTCCGGCAAGGAAGCCTCAGCCGCTTCTCCTGCACACGGAGAGCGTGCTAGCTGCTGAAACGTGAAGAAAGAAGCTGCAGAACACTGGCACTGAGCGTGCAGCTTTCCAGCGGAGAGAAAAAGCTACTTGAACACTCTGCAAGCCTTTCCACTCCCAAAAACATGCACATGGAAGGAGCTGCTGCAAAAGCGATGCTGTGCTCGCTGCTGCTCCTCCTGAAGCTCTGGCTGCTAAATCTGAGGCTTTCCTTCCAATTTCAAGCTGCAAAGCACTTGCTGAATTGCAGGGAACGTCCGGGAGGCATTTGCTGTGCTGGCACACTTTCTCCTTCCTAGACAGAGTGGAAAAGCTTTTCCCTGCCGTGTAGGCGACAAGAGACGCATTAGACGGGCATCCGGAGCTGTCCGAAGGTAAGCGCCTGTTCCCGGCCTCTTTCGGCACAAGCCCCCGCTCCGGAGCGCACCGCGGCCGGCCGGAGGCTCTCTGCCGGCGAAGGTGCCTCGTCTCCGGCAAGGAAGCCTCAGCCGCTTCTCCTGCACACGGAGAGCGTGCTAGCTGCTGAAACGTGAAGAAAGAAGCTGCAGAACACTGGCACTGAGCGTGCAGCTTTCCAGCGGAGAGAAAAAGCTACTTGAACACTCTGCAAGCCTTTCCACTCCCAAAAACATGCACATGGAAGGAGCTGCTGCAAAAGCGATGCTGTGCTCGCTGCTGCTCCTCCTGAAGCTCTGGCTGCTAAATCTGAGGCTTTCCTTCCAATTTCAAGCTGCAAAGCACTTGCTGAATTGCAGGGAACGTCCGGGAGGCATTTGCTGTGCTGGCACACTTTCTCCTTCCTAGACAGAGTGGAAAAGCTTTTCCCTGCCGTGTAGGCGACAAGAGACGCATTAGACGGGCATCCGGAGCTGTCCGAAGGTAAGCGCCTGTTGCCGGCCTCTTTCGGCACAAGCCCCCGCTCCGGAGCGCACCGCGGCCGGCCGGAGGCTCTCTGCCGGCGAAGGTGCCTCGTCTCCGGCAAGGAAGCCTCAGCCGCTTCTCCTGCACACGGAGAGCGTGCTAGCTGCTGAAACGTGAAGAAAGAAGCTGCAGAACACTGGCACTGAGCGTGCAGCTTTCCAGCGGAGAGAAAAAGCTACTTGAACACTCTGCAAGCCTTTCCACTCCCAAAAACATGCACATGGAAGGAGCTGCTGCAAAAGCGATGCTGTGCTCGCTGCTGCTCCTCCTGAAGCTCTGGCTGCTAAATCGGAGGCTTTCCTTCCAATTTCAAGCTGCAAAGCACTTGCTGAATTGCAGGGAACGTCCGGGAGGCATTTGCTGTGCTGGCACACTTTCTCCTTCCTAGACAGAGTGGAAAAGCTTTTCCCTGCCGTGTAGGCGACAAGAGACGCATTAGACGGGCATCCGGAGCTGTCCGAAGGTAAGCGCCTGTTGCCGGCCTCTTTCGGCACAAGCCCCCGCTCCGGAGCGCACCGCGGCCGGCCGGAGGCTCTCTGCCGGCGAAGGTGCCTCGTCTCCGGCAAGGAAGCCTCAGCCGCTTCTCCTGCACACGGAGAGCGTGCTAGCTGCTGAAACGTGAAGAAAGAAGCTGCAGAACACTGGCACTGAGCGTGCAGCTTTCCAGCGGAGAGAAAAAGCTACTTGAACACTCTGCAAGCCTTTCCACTCCCAAAAACATGCACATGGAAGGAGCTGCTGCAAAAGCGATGCTGTGCTCGCTGCTGCTCCTCCTGAAGCTCTGGCTGCTAAATCTGAGGCTTTCCTTCCAATTTCAAGCTGCAAAGCACTTGCTGAATTGCAGGGAACGTCCGGGAGGCATTTGCTGTGCTGGCACACTTTCTCCTTCCTAGACAGAGTGGAAAAGCTTTTCCCTGCCGTGTAGGCGACAAGAGACGCATTAGACGGGCATCCGGAGCTGTCCGAAGGTAAGCGCCTGTTCCCGGCCTCTTTCGGCACAAGCCCCCGCTCCGGAGCGCACCGCGGCCGGCCGGAGGCTCTCTGCCGGCGAAGGTGCCTCGTCTCCGGCAAGGAAGCCTCAGCCGCTTCTCCTGCACACGGAGAGCGTGCTAGCTGCTGAAACG
Source organism: Fringilla coelebs (assembly GCF_963513975.1). Lineage (NCBI taxonomy): Eukaryota > Metazoa > Chordata > Aves > Passeriformes > Fringillidae > Fringilla > Fringilla coelebs. The sequence goes on along the minus strand of NW_028167460.1, from coordinate 40,493 downwards.
TGAAGAAAGAAGCTGCAGAACACTGGCACTGAGCGTGCAGCTTTCCAGCGGAGAGAAAAAGCTACTTGAACACTCTGCAAGCCTTTCCACTGCCAAAAACATGCACATGGAAGGAGCTGCTGCAAAAGCGATGCTGTGCTCGCTGCTGCTCCTCCTGAAGCTCTGGCTGCTAAATCGGAGGCTTTCCTTCCAATTTCAAGCTGCAAAGCACTTGCTGAATTGCAGGGAACGTCCGGGAGGCATTTGCTGTGCTGGCACACTTTCTGCTTCCTAGACAAAGTGGAAAAGCTTTTCCCTGCCGTGTAGGCGACAAGAGACGCATTAGACGGGCATCCGGAGCTGTCCGAAGGTAAGCGCCTGTTGCCGGCCTCTTTCGGCACAAGCCCCCGCTCCGGAGCGCACCGCGGCCGGCCGGAGGCTCTCTGCCGGCGAAGGTGCCTCGTCTCCGGCAAGGAAGCCTCAGCCGCTTCTCCTGCACACGGAGAGCGTGCTAGCTGCTGAAACGTGAAGAAAGAAGCTGCAGAACACTGGCACTGAGCGTGCAGCTTTCCAGCGGAGAGAAAAAGCTACTTGAACACTCTGCAAGCCTTTCCACTCCCAAAAACATGCACATGGAAGGAGCTGCTGCAAAAGCGATGCTGTGCTCGCTGCTGCTCCTCCTGAAGCTCTGGCTGCTAAATCTGAGGCTTTCCTTCCAATTTCAAGCTGCAAAGCACTTGCTGAATTGCAGGGAACGTCCGGGAGGCATTTGCTGTGCTGGCACACTTTCTCCTTCCTAGACAGAGTGGAAAAGCTTTTCCCTGCCGTGTAGGCGACAAGAGACGCATTAGACGGGCATCCGGAGCTGTCCGAAGGTAAGCGCCTGTTGCCGGCCTCTTTCGGCACAAGCCCCCGCTCCGGAGCGCACCGCGGCCGGCCGGAGGCTCTCTGCCGGCGAAGGTGCCTCGTCTCCGGCAAGGAAGCCTCAGCCGCTTCTCCTGCACACGGAGAGCGTGCTAGCTGCTGAAACGTGAAGAAAGAAGCTGCAGAACACTGGCACTGAGCGTGCAGCTTTCCAGCGGAGAGAAAAAGCTACTTGAACACTCTGCAAGCCTTTCCACTCCCAAAAACATGCACATGGAAGGAGCTGCTGCAAAAGCGATGCTGTGCTCGCTGCTGCTCCTCCTGAAGCTCTGGCTGCTAAATCTGAGGCTTTCCTTCCAATTTCAAGCTGCAAAGCACTTGCTGAATTGCAGGGAACGTCCGGGAGGCATTTGCTGTGCTGGCACACTTTCTCCTTCCTAGACAGAGTGGAAAAGCTTTTCCCTGCCGTGTAGGCGACAAGAGACGCATTAGACGGGCATCCGGAGCTGTCCGAAGGTAAGCGCCTGTTGCCGGCCTCTTTCGGCACAAGCCCCCGCTCCGGAGCGCACCGCGGCCGGCCGGAGGCTCTCTGCCGGCGAAGGTGCCTCGTCTCCGGCAAGGAAGCCTCAGCCGCTTCTCCTGCACACGGAGAGCGTGCTAGCTGCTGAAACGTGAAGAAAGAAGCTGCAGAACACTGGCACTGAGCGTGCAGCTTTCCAGCGGAGAGAAAAAGCTACTTGAACACTCTGCAAGCCTTTCCACTCCCAAAAACATGCACATGGAAGGAGCTGCTGCAAAAGCGATGCTGTGCTCGCTGCTGCTCCTCCTGAAGCTCTGGCTGCTAAATCGGAGGCTTTCCTTCCAATTTCAAGCTGCAAAGCACTTGCTGAATTGCAGGGAACGTCCGGGAGGCATTTGCTCTGCTGGCACACTTTCTCCTTCCTAGACAGAGTGGAAAAGCTTTTCCCTGCCGTGTAGGCGACAAGAGACGCATTAGACGGGCATCCGGAGCTGTCCGAAGGTAAGCGCCTGTTGCCGGCCTCTTTCGGCACAAGCCCCCGCTCCGGAGCGCACCGCGGCCGGCCGGAGGCTCTCTGCCGGCGAAGGTGCCTCGTCTCCGGCAAGGAAGCCTCAGCCGCTTCTCCTGCACACGGAGAGCGTGCTAGCTGCTGAAACGTGAAGAAAGAAGCTGCAGAACACTGGCACTGAGCGTGCAGCTTTCCAGCGGAGAGAAAAAGCTACTTGAACACTCTGCAAGCCTTTCCACTCCCAAAAACATGCACATGGAAGGAGCTGCTGCAAAAGCGATGCTGTGCTCGCTGCTGCTCCTCCTGAAGCTCTGGCTGCTAAATCTGAGGCTTTCCTTCCAATTTCAAGCTGCAAAGCACTTGCTGAATTGCAGGGAACGTCCGGGAGGCATTTGCTGTGCTGGCACACTTTCTCCTTCCTAGACAGAGTGGAAAAGCTTTTCCCTGCCGTGTAGGCGACAAGAGACGCATTAGACGGGCATCCGGAGCTGTCCGAAGGTAAGCGCCTGTTCCCGGCCTCTTTCGGCACAAGCCCCCGCTCCGGAGCGCACCGCGGCCGGCCGGAGGCTCTCTGCCGGCGAAGGTGCCTCGTCTCCGGCAAGGAAGCCTCAGCCGCTTCTCCTGCACACGGAGAGCGTGCTAGCTGCTGAAACGTGAAGAAAGAAGCTGCAGAACACTGGCACTGAGCGTGCAGCTTTCCAGCGGAGAGAAAAAGCTACTTGAACACTCTGCAAGCCTTTCCACTGCCAAAAACATGCACATGGAAGGAGCTGCTGCAAAAGCGATGCTGTGCTCGCTGCTGCTCCTCCTGAAGCTCTGGCTGCTAAATCGGAGGCTTTCCTTCCAATTTCAAGCTGCAAAGCACTTGCTGAATTGCAGGGAACGTCCGGGAGGCATTTGCTGTGCTGGCACACTTTCTCCTTCCTAGACAGAGTGGAAAAGCTTTTCCCTGCCGTGTAGGCGACAAGAGACGCATTAGACGGGCATCCGGAGCTGTCCGAAGGTAAGCGCCTGTTCCCGGCCTCTTTCGGCACAAGCCCCCGCTCCGGAGCGCACCGCGGCCGGCCGGAGGCTCTCTGCCGGCGAAGGTGCCTCGTCTCCGGCAAGGAAGCCTCAGCCGCTTCTCCTGCACACGGAGAGCGTGCTAGCTGCTGAAACGTGAAGAAAGAAGCTGCAGAACACTGGCACTGAGCGTGCAGCTTTCCAGCGGAGAGAAAAAGCTACTTGAACACTCTGCAAGCCTTTCCACTCCCAAAAACATGCACATGGAAGGAGCTGCTGCAAAAGCGATGCTGTGCTCGCTGCTGCTCCTCCTGAAGCTCTGGCTGCTAAATCTGAGGCTTTCCTTCCAATTTCAAGCTGCAAAGCACTTGCTGAATTGCAGGGAACGTCCGGGAGGCATTTGCTGTGCTGGCACACTTTCTCCTTCCTAGACAGAGTGGAAAAGCTTTTCCCTGCCGTGTAGGCGACAAGAGACGCATTAGACGGGCATCCGGAGCTGTCCGAAGGTAAGCGCCTGTTGCCGGCCTCTTTCGGCACAAGCCCCCGCTCCGGAGCGCACCGCGGCCGGCCGGAGGCTCTCTGCCGGCGAAGGTGCCTCGTCTCCGGCAAGGAAGCCTCAGCCGCTTCTCCTGCACACGGAGAGCGTGCTAGCTGCTGAAACGTGAAGAAAGAAGCTGCAGAACACTGGCACTGAGCGTGCAGCTTTCCAGCGGAGAGAAAAAGCTACTTGAACACTCTGCAAGCCTTTCCACTCCCAAAAACATGCACATGGAAGGAGCTGCTGCAAAAGCGATGCTGTGCTCGCTGCTGCTCCTCCTGAAGCTCTGGCTGCTAAATCTGAGGCTTTCCTTCCAATTTCAAGCTGCAAAGCACTTGCTGAATTGCAGGGAACGTCCGGGAGGCATTTGCTGTGCTGGCACACTTTCTCCTTCCTAGACAGAGTGGAAAAGCTTTTCCCTGCCGTGTAGGCGACAAGAGACGCATTAGACGGGCATCCGGAGCTGTCCGAAGGTAAGCGCCTGTTCCCGGCCTCTTTCGGCACAAGCCCCCGCTCCGGAGCGCACCGCGGCCGGCCGGAGGGTCTCTGCCGGCGAAGGTGCCTCGTCTCCGGCAAGGAAGCCTCAGCCGCTTCTCCTGCACACGGAGAGCGTGCTAGCTGCTGAAACGTGAAGAAAGAAGCTGCAGAACACTGGCACTGAGCGTGCAGCTTTCCAGCGGAGAGAAAAAGCTACTTGAACACTCTGCAAGCCTTTCCACTCCCAAAAACATGCACATGGAAGGAGCTGCTGCAAAAGCGATGCTGTGCTCGCTGCTGCTCCTCCTGAAGCTCTGGCTGCTAAATCTGAGGCTTTCCTTCCAATTTCAAGCTGCAAAGCACTTGCTGAATTGCAGGGAACGTCCGGGAGGCATTTGCTGTGCTGGCACACTTTCTCCTTCCTAGACAGAGTGGAAAAGCTTTTCCCTGCCGTGTAGGCGACAAGAGACGCATTAGACGGGCATCCGGAGCTGTCCGAAGGTAAGCGCCTGTTGCCGGCCTCTTTCGGCACAAGCCCCCGCTCCGGAGCGCACCGCGGCCGGCCGGAGGCTCTCTGCCGGCGAAGGTGCCTCGTCTCCGGCAAGGAAGCCTCAGCCGCTTCTCCTGCACACGGAGAGCGTGCTAGCTGCTGAAACGTGAAGAAAGAAGCTGCAGAACACTGGCACTGAGCGTGCAGCTTTCCAGCGGAGAGAAAAAGCTACTTGAACACTCTGCAAGCCTTTCCACTCCCAAAAACATGCACATGGAAGGAGCTGCTGCAAAAGCGATGCTGTGCTCGCTGCTGCTCCTCCTGAAGCTCTGGCTGCTAAATCTGAGGCTTTCCTTCCAATTTCAAGCTGCAAAGCACTTGCTGAATTGCAGGGAACGTCCGGGAGGCATTTGCTGTGCTGGCACACTTTCTCCTTCCTAGACAGAGTGGAAAAGCTTTTCCCTGCCGTGTAGGCGACAAGAGACGCATTAGACGGGCATCCGGAGCTGTCCGAAGGTAAGCGCCTGTTGCCGGCCTCTTTCGGCACAAGCCCCCGCTCCGGAGCGCACCGCGGCCGGCCGGAGGCTCTCTGCCGGCGAAGGTGCCTCGTCTCCGGCAAGGAAGCCTCAGCCGCTTCTCCTGCACACGGAGAGCGTGCTAGCTGCTGAAACGTGAAGAAAGAAGCTGCAGAACACTGGCACTGAGCGTGCAGCTTTCCAGCGGAGAGAAAAAGCTACTTGAACACTCTGCAAGCCTTTCCACTCCCAAAAACATGCACATGGAAGGAGCTGCTGCAAAAGCGATGCTGTGCTCGCTGCTGCTCCTCCTGAAGCTCTGGCTGCTAAATCTGAGGCTTTCCTTCCAATTTCAAGCTGCAAAGCACTTGCTGAATTGCAGGGAACGTCCGGGAGGCATTTGCTGTGCTGGCACACTTTCTCCTTCCTAGACAGAGTGGAAAAGCTTTTCCCTGCCGTGTAGGCGACAAGAGACGCATTAGACGGGCATCCGGAGCTGTCCGAAGGTAAGCGCCTGTTCCCGGCCTCTTTCGGCACAAGCCCCCGCTCCGGAGCGCACCGCGGCCGGCCGGAGGCTCTCTGCCGGCGAAGGTGCCGCGTCTCCGGCAAGGAAGCCTCAGCCGCTTCTCCTGCACACGGAGAGCGTGCTAGCTGCTGAAACGTGAAGAAAGAAGCTGCAGAACACTGGCACTGAGCGTGCAGCTTTCCAGCGGAGAGAAAAAGCTACTTGAACACTCTGCAAGCCTTTCCACTCCCAAAAACATGCACATGGAAGGAGCTGCTGCAAAAGCGATGCTGTGCTCGCTGCTGCTCCTCCTGAAGCTCTGGCTGCTAAATCTGAGGCTTTCCTTCCAATTTCAAGCTGCAAAGCACTTGCTGAATTGCAGGGAACGTCCGGGAGGCATTTGCTGTGCTGGCACACTTTCTCCTTCCTAGACAGAGTGGAAAAGCTTTTCCCTGCCGTGTAGGCGACAAGAGACGCATTAGACGGGCATCCGGAGCTGTCCGAAGGTAAGCGCCTGTTCCCGGCCTCTTTCGGCACAAGCCCCCGCTCCGGAGCGCACCGCGGCCGGCCGGAGGCTCTCTGCCGGCGAAGGTGCCTCGTCTCCGGCAAGGAAGCCTCAGCCGCTTCTCCTGCACACGGAGAGCGTGCTAGCTGCTGAAACGTGAAGAAAGAAGCTGCAGAACACTGGCACTGAGCGTGCAGCTTTCCAGCGGAGAGAAAAAGCTACTTGAACACTCTGCAAGCCTTTCCACTCCCAAAAACATGCACATGGAAGGAGCTGCTGCAAAAGCGATGCTGTGCTCGCTGCTGCTCCTCCTGAAGCTCTGGCTGCTAAATCTGAGGCTTTCCTTCCAATTTCAAGCTGCAAAGCACTTGCTGAATTGCAGGGAACGTCCGGGAGGCATTTGCTGTGCTGGCACACTTTCTCCTTCCTAGACAGAGTGGAAAAGCTTTTCCCTGCCGTGTAGGCGACAAGAGACGCATTAGACGGGCATCCGGAGCTATCCGAAGGTAAGCGCCTGTTGCCGGCCTCTTTCGGCACAAGCCCCCGCTCCGGAGCGCACCGCGGCCGGCCGGAGGCTCTCTGCCGGCGAAGGTGCCTCGTCTCCGGCAAGGAAGCCTCAGCCGCTTCTCCTGCACACGGAGAGCGTGCTAGCTGCTGAAACGTGAAGAAAGAAGCTGCAGAACACTGGCACTGAGCGTGCAGCTTTCCAGCGGAGAGAAAAAGCTACTTGAACACTCTGCAAGCCTTTCCACTCCCAAAAACATGCACATGGAAGGAGCTGCTGCAAAAGCGATGCTGTGCTCGCTGCTGCTCCTCCTGAAGCTCTGGCTGCTAAATCTGAGGCTTTCCTTCCAATTTCAAGCTGCAAAGCACTTGCTGAATTGCAGGGAACGTCCGGGAGGCATTTGCTGTGCTGGCACACTTTCTGCTTCCTAGACAAAGTGGAAAAGCTTTTCCCTGCCGTGTAGGCGACAAGAGACGCATTAGACGGGCATCCGGAGCTGTCCGAAGGTAAGCGCCTGTTGCCGGCCTCTTTCGGCACAAGCCCCCGCTCCGGAGCGCACCGCGGCCGGCCGGAGGCTCTCTGCCGGTGAAGGTGCCTCGTCTCCGGCAAGGAAGCCTCAGCCGCTTCTCCTGCACACGGAGAGCGTGCTAGCTGCTGAAACGTGAAGAAAGAAGCTGCAGAACACTGGCACTGAGCGTGCAGCTTTCCAGCGGAGAGAAAAAGCTACTTGAACACTCTGCAAGCCTTTCCACTCCCAAAAACATGCACATGGAAGGAGCTGCTGCAAAAGCGATGCTGTGCTCGCTGCTGCTCCTCCTGAAGCTCTGGCTGCTAAATCTGAGGCTTTCCTTCCAATTTCAAGCTGCAAAGCACTTGCTGAATTGCAGGGAACGTCCGGGAGGCATTTGCTGTGCTGGCACACTTTCTCCTTCCTAGACAGAGTGGAAAAGCTTTTCCCTGCCGTGTAGGCGACAAGAGACGCATTAGACGGGCATCCGGAGCTGTCCGAAGGTAAGCGCCTGTTGCCGGCCTCTTTCGGCACAAGCCCCCGCTCCGGAGCGCACCGCGGCCGGCCGGAGGCTCTCTGCCGGCGAAGGTGCCTCGTCTCCGGCAAGGAAGCCTCAGCCGCTTCTCCTGCACACGGAGAGCGTGCTAGCTGCTGAAACGTGAAGAAAGAAGCTGCAGAACACTGGCACTGAGCGTGCAGCTTTCCAGCGGAGAGAAAAAGCTACTTGAACACTCTGCAAGCCTTTCCACTCCCAAAAACATGCACATGGAAGGAGCTGCTGCAAAAGCGATGCTGTGCTCGCTGCTGCTCCTCCTGAAGCTCTGGCTGCTAAATCTGAGGCTTTCCTTCCAATTTCAAGCTGCAAAGCACTTGCTGAATTGCAGGGAACGTCCGGGAGGCATTTGCTGTGCTGGCACACTTTCTCCTTCCTAGACAGAGTGGAAAAGCTTTTCCCTGCCGTGTAGGCGACAAGAGACGCATTAGACGGGCATCCGGAGCTGTCCGAAGGTAAGCGCCTGTTCCCGGCCTCTTTCGGCACAAGCCCCCGCTCCGGAGCGCACCGCGGCCGGCCGGAGGCTCTCTGCCGGCGAAGGTGCCTCGTCTCTGGCAAGGAAGCCTCAGCCGCTTCTCCTGCACACGGAGAGCGTGCTAGCTGCTGAAACGTGAAGAAAGAAGCTGCAGAACACTGGCACTGAGCGTGCAGCTTTCCAGCGGAGAGAAAAAGCTACTTGAACACTCTGCAAGCCTTTCCACTCCCAAAAACATGCACATGGAAGGAGCTGCTGCAAAAGCGATGCTGTGCTCGCTGCTGCTCCTCCTGAAGCTCTGGCTGCTAAATCTGAGGCTTTCCTTCCAATTTCAAGCTGCAAAGCACTTGCTGAATTGCAGGGAACGTCCGGGAGGCATTTGCTGTGCTGGCACACTTTCTCCTTCCTAGACAGAGTGGAAAAGCTTTTCCCTGCCGTGTAGGCGACAAGAGACGCATTAGACGGGCATCCGGAGCTGTCCGAAGGTAAGCGCCTGTTCCCGGCCTCTTTCGGCACAAGCCCCCGCTCCGGAGCGCACCGCGGCCGGCCGGAGGCTCTCTGCCGGCGAAGGTGCCTCGTCTCCGGCAAGGAAGCCTCAGCCGCTTCTCCTGCACACGGAGAGCGTGCTAGCTGCTGAAACGTGAAGAAAGAAGCTGCAGAACACTGGCACTGAGCGTGCAGCTTTCCAGCGGAGAGAAAAAGCTACTTGAACACTCTGCAAGCCTTTCCACTCCCAAAAACATGCACATGGAAGGAGCTGCTGCAAAAGCGATGCTGTGCTCGCTGCTGCTCCTCCTGAAGCTCTGGCTGCTAAATCTGAGGCTTTCCTTCCAATTTCAAGCTGCAAAGCACTTGCTGAATTGCAGGGAACGTCCGGGAGGCATTTGCTGTGCTGGCACACTTTCTCCTTCCTAGACAGAGTGGAAAAGCTTTTCCCTGCCGTGTAGGCGACAAGAGACGCATTAGACGGGCATCCGGAGCTGTCCGAAGGTAAGCGCCTGTTGCCGGCCTCTTTCGGCACAAGCCCCCGCTCCGGAGCGCACCGCGGCCGGCCGGAGGCTCTCTGCCGGCGAAGGTGCCTCGTCTCCGGCAAGGAAGCCTCAGCCGCTTCTCCTGCACACGGAGAGCGTGCTAGCTGCTGAAACGTGAAGAAAGAAGCTGCAGAACACTGGCACTGAGCGTGCAGCTTTCCAGCGGAGAGAAAAAGCTACTTGAACACTCTGCAAGCCTTTCCACTCCCAAAAACATGCACATGGAAGGAGCTGCTGCAAAAGCGATGCTGTGCTCGCTGCTGCTCCTCCTGAAGCTCTGGCTGCTAAATCGGAGGCTTTCCTTCCAATTTCAAGCTGCAAAGCACTTGCTGAATTGCAGGGAACGTCCGGGAGGCATTTGCTCTGCTGGCACACTTTCTCCTTCCTAGACAGAGTGGAAAAGCTTTTCCCTGCCGTGTAGGCGACAAGAGACGCATTAGACGGGCATCCGGAGCTGTCCGAAGGTAAGCGCCTGTTGCCGGCCTCTTTCGGCACAAGCCCCCGCTCCGGAGCGCACCGCGGCCGGCCGGAGGCTCTCTGCCGGCGAAGGTGCCTCGTCTCCGGCAAGGAAGCCTCAGCCGCTTCTCCTGCACACGGAGAGCGTGCTAGCTGCTGAAACGTGAAGAAAGAAGCTGCAGAACACTGGCACTGAGCGTGCAGCTTTCCAGCGGAGAGAAAAAGCTACTTGAACACTCTGCAAGCCTTTCCACTCCCAAAAACATGCACATGGAAGGAGCTGCTGCAAAAGCGATGCTGTGCTCGCTGCTGCTCCTCCTGAAGCTCTGGCTGCTAAATCTGAGGCTTTCCTTCCAATTTCAAGCTGCAAAGCACTTGCTGAATTGCAGGGAACGTCCGGGAGGCATTTGCTGTGCTGGCACACTTTCTCCTTCCTAGACAGAGTGGAAAAGCTTTTCCCTGCCGTGTAGGCGACAAGAGACGCATTAGACGGGCATCCGGAGCTGTCCGAAGGTAAGCGCCTGTTCCCGGCCTCTTTCGGCACAAGCCCCCGCTCCGGAGCGCACCGCGGCCGGCCGGAGGCTCTCTGCCGGCGAAGGTGCCTCGTCTCCGGCAAGGAAGCCTCAGCCGCTTCTCCTGCACACGGAGAGCGTGCTAGCTGCTGAAACGTGAAGAAAGAAGCTGCAGAACACTGGCACTGAGCGTGCAGCTTTCCAGCGGAGAGAAAAAGCTACTTGAACACTCTGCAAGCCTTTCCACTGCCAAAAACATGCACATGGAAGGAGCTGCTGCAAAAGCGATGCTGTGCTCGCTGCTGCTCCTCCTGAAGCTCTGGCTGCTAAATCGGAGGCTTTCCTTCCAATTTCAAGCTGCAAAGCACTTGCTGAATTGCAGGGAACGTCCGGGAGGCATTTGCTGTGCTGGCACACTTTCTCCTTCCTAGACAGAGTGGAAAAGCTTTTCCCTGCCGTGTAGGCGACAAGAGACGCATTAGACGGGCATCCGGAGCTGTCCGAAGGTAAGCGCCTGTTGCCGGCCTCTTTCGGCACAAGCCCCCGCTCCGGAGCGCACCGCGGCCGGCCGGAGGCTCTCTGCCGGCGAAGGTGCCTCGTCTCCGGCAAGGAAGCCTCAGCCGCTTCTCCTGCACACGGAGAGCGTGCTAGCTGCTGAAACGTGAAGAAAGAAGCTGCAGAACACTGGCACTGAGCGTGCAGCTTTCCAGCGGAGAGAAAAAGCTACTTGAACACTCTGCAAGCCTTTCCACTCCCAAAAACATGCACATGGAAGGAGCTGCTGCAAAAGCGATGCTGTGCTCGCTGCTGCTCCTCCTGAAGCTCTGGCTGCTAAATCGGAGGCTTTCCTTTCAATTTCAAGCTGCAAAGCACTTGCTGAATTGCAGGGAACGTCCGGGAGGCATTTGCTGTGCTGGCACACTTTCTCCTTCCTAGACAGAGTGGAAAAGCTTTTCCCTGCCGTGTAGGCGACAAGAGACGCATTAGACGGGCATCCGGAGCTGTCCGAAGGTAAGCGCCTGTTGCCGGCCTCTTTCGGCACAAGCCCCCGCTCCGGAGCGCACCGCGGCCGGCCGGAGGCTCTCTGCCGGCGAAGGTGCCTCGTCTCCGGCAAGGAAGCCTCAGCCGCTTCTCCTGCACACGGAGAGCGTGCTAGCTGCTGAAACGTGAAGAAAGAAGCTGCAGAACACTGGCACTGAGCGTGCAGCTTTCCAGCGGAGAGAAAAAGCTACTTGAACACTCTGCAAGCCTTTCCACTCCCAAAAACATGCACATGGAAGGAGCTGCTGCAAAAGCGATGCTGTGCTCGCTGCTGCTCCTCCTGAAGCTCTGGCTGCTAAATCTGAGGCTTTCCTTCCAATTTCAAGCTGCAAAGCACTTGCTGAATTGCAGGGAACGTCCGGGAGGCATTTGCTGTGCTGGCACACTTTCTCCTTCCTAGACAGAGTGGAAAAGCTTTTCCCTGCCGTGTAGGCGACAAGAGACGCATTAGACGGGCATCCGGAGCTGTCCGAAGGTAAGCGCCTGTTCCCGGCCTCTTTCGCACAAGCCCCCGCTCCGGAGCGCACCGCGGCCGGCCGGAGGGTCTCTGCCGGCGAAGGTGCCTCGTCTCCGGCAAGGAAGCCTCAGCCGCTTCTCCTGCACACGGAGAGCGTGCTAGCTGCTGAAACGTGAAGAAAGAAGCTGCAGAACACTGGCACTGAGCGTGCAGCTTTCCAGCGGAGAGAAAAAGCTACTTGAACACTCTGCAAGCCTTTCCACTCCCAAAAACATGCACATGGAAGGAGCTGCTGCAAAAGCGATGCTGTGCTCGCTGCTGCTCCTCCTGAAGCTCTGGCTGCTAAATCTGAGGCTTTCCTTCCAATTTCAAGCTGCAAAGCACTTGCTGAATTGCAGGGAACGTCCGGGAGGCATTTGCTGTGCTGGCACACTTTCTCCTTCCTAGACAGAGTGGAAAAGCTTTTCCCTGCCGTGTAGGCGACAAGAGACGCATTAGACGGGCATCCGGAGCTGTCCGAAGGTAAGCGCCTGTTGCCGGCCTCTTTCGGCACAAGCCCCCGCTCCGGAGCGCACCGCGGCCGGCCGGAGGCTCTCTGCCGGCGAAGGTGCCTCGTCTCCGGCAAGGAAGCCTCAGCCGCTTCTCCTGCACACGGAGAGCGTGCTAGCTGCTGAAACGTGAAGAAAGAAGCTGCAGAACACTGGCACTGAGCGTGCAGCTTTCCAGCGGAGAGAAAAAGCTACTTGAACACTCTGCAAGCCTTTCCACTCCCAAAAACATGCACATGGAAGGAGCTGCTGCAAAAGCGATGCTGTGCTCGCTGCTGCTCCTCCTGAAGCTCTGGCTGCTAAATCGGAGGCTTTCCTTCCAATTTCAAGCTGCAAAGCACTTGCTGAATTGCAGGGAACGTCCGGGAGGCATTTGCTGTGCTGGCACACTTTCTCCTTCCTAGACAGAGTGGAAAAGCTTTTCCCTGCCGTGTAGGCGACAAGAGACGCATTAGACGGGCATCCGGAGCTGTCCGAAGGTAAGCGCCTGTTGCCGGCCTCTTTCGGCACAAGCCCCCGCTCCGGAGCGCACCGCGGCCGGCCGGAGGCTCTCTGCCGGCGAAGGTGCCTCGTCTCCGGCAAGGAAGCCTCAGCCGCTTCTCCTGCACACGGAGAGCGTGCTAGCTGCTGAAACGTGAAGAAAGAAGCTGCAGAACACTGGCACTGAGCGTGCAGCTTTCCAGCGGAGAGAAAAAGCTACTTGAACACTCTGCAAGCCTTTCCACTCCCAAAAACATGCACATGGAAGGAGCTGCTGCAAAAGCGATGCTGTGCTCGCTGCTGCTCCTCCTGAAGCTCTGGCTGCTAAATCTGAGGCTTTCCTTCCAATTTCAAGCTGCAAAGCACTTGCTGAATTGCAGGGAACGTCCGGGAGGCATTTGCTGTGCTGGCACACTTTCTCCTTCCTAGACAGAGTGGAAAAGCTTTTCCCTGCCGTGTAGGCGACAAGAGACGCATTAGACGGGCATCCGGAGCTGTCCGAAGGTAAGCGCCTGTTGCCGGCCTCTTTCGGCACAAGCCCCCGCTCCGGAGCGCACCGCGGCCGGCCGGAGGCTCTCTGCCGGCGAAGGTGCCTCGTCTCCGGCAAGGAAGCCTCAGCCGCTTCTCCTGCACACGGAGAGCGTGCTAGCTGCTGAAACGTGAAGAAAGAAGCTGCAGAACACTGGCACTGAGCGTGCAGCTTTCCAGCGGAGAGAAAAAGCTACTTGAACACTCTGCAAGCCTTTCCACTCCCAAAAACATGCACATGGAAGGAGCTGCTGCAAAAGCGATGCTGTGCTCGCTGCTGCTCCTCCTGAAGCTCTGGCTGCTAAATCGGAGGCTTTCCTTCCAATTTCAAGCTGCAAAGCACTTGCTGAATTGCAGGGAACGTCCGGGAGGCATTTGCTGTGCTGGCACACTTTCTCCTTCCTAGACAGAGTGGAAAAGCTTTTCCCTGCCGTGTAGGCGACAAGAGACGCATTAGACGGGCATCCGGAGCTGTCCGAAGGTAAGCGCCTGTTCCCGGCCTCTTTCGGCACAAGCCCCCGCTCCGGAGCGCACCGCGGCCGGCCGGAGGCTCTCTGCCGGCGAAGGTGCCTCGTCTCCGGCAAGGAAGCCTCAGCCGCTTCTCCTGCACACGGAGAGCGTGCTAGCTGCTGAAACGTGAAGAAAGAAGCTGCAGAACACTGGCACTGAGCGTGCAGCTTTCCAGCGGAGAGAAAAAGCTACTTGAACACTCTGCAAGCCTTTCCACTCCCAAAAACATGCACATGGAAGGAGCTGCTGCAAAAGCGATGCTGTGCTCGCTGCTGCTCCTCCTGAAGCTCTGGCTGCTAAATCTGAGGCTTTCCTTCCAATTTCAAGCTGCAAAGCACTTGCTGAATTGCAGGGAACGTCCGGGAGGCATTTGCTGTGCTGGCACACTTTCTCCTTCCTAGACAGAGTGGAAAAGCTTTTCCCTGCCGTGTAGGCGACAAGAGACGCATTAGACGGGCATCCGGAGCTATCCGAAGGTAAGCGCCTGTTGCCGGCCTCTTTCGGCACAAGCCCCCGCTCCGGAGCGCACCGCGGCCGGCCGGAGGCTCTCTGCCGGCGAAGGTGCCTCGTCTCCGGCAAGGAAGCCTCAGCCGCTTCTCCTGCACACGGAGAGCGTGCTAGCTGCTGAAACGTGAAGAAAGAAGCTGCAGAACACTGGCACTGAGCGTGCAGCTTTCCAGCGGAGAGAAAAAGCTACTTGAACACTCTGCAAGCCTTTCCACTCCCAAAAACATGCACATGGAAGGAGCTGCTGCAAAAGCGATGCTGTGCTCGCTGCTGCTCCTCCTGAAGCTCTGGCTGCTAAATCTGAGGCTTTCCTTCCAATTTCAAGCTGCAAAGCACTTGCTGAATTGCAGGGAACGTCCGGGAGGCATTTGCTGTGCTGGCACACTTTCTGCTTCCTAGACAAAGTGGAAAAGCTTTTCCCTGCCGTGTAGGCGACAAGAGACGCATTAGACGGGCATCCGGAGCTGTCCGAAGGTAAGCGCCTGTTGCCGGCCTCTTTCGGCACAAGCCCCCGCTCCGGAGCGCACCGCGGCCGGCCGGAGGCTCTCTGCCGGTGAAGGTGCCTCGTCTCCGGCAAGGAAGCCTCAGCCGCTTCTCCTGCACACGGAGAGCGTGCTAGCTGCTGAAACGTGAAGAAAGAAGCTGCAGAACACTGGCACTGAGCGTGCAGCTTTCCAGCGGAGAGAAAAAGCTACTTGAACACTCTGCAAGCCTTTCCACTCCCAAAAACATGCACATGGAAGGAGCTGCTGCAAAAGCGATGCTGTGCTCGCTGCTGCTCCTCCTGAAGCTCTGGCTGCTAAATCTGAGGCTTTCCTTCCAATTTCAAGCTGCAAAGCACTTGCTGAATTGCAGGGAACGTCCGGGAGGCATTTGCTGTGCTGGCACACTTTCTCCTTCCTAGACAGAGTGGAAAAGCTTTTCCCTGCCGTGTAGGCGACAAGAGACGCATTAGACGGGCATCCGGAGCTGTCCGAAGGTAAGCGCCTGTTGCCGGCCTCTTTCGGCACAAGCCCCCGCTCCGGAGCGCACCGCGGCCGGCCGGAGGCTCTCTGCCGGCGAAGGTGCCTCGTCTCCGGCAAGGAAGCCTCAGCCGCTTCTCCTGCACACGGAGAGCGTGCTAGCTGCTGAAACGTGAAGAAAGAAGCTGCAGAACACTGGCACTGAGCGTGCAGCTTTCCAGCGGAGAGAAAAAGCTACTTGAACACTCTGCAAGCCTTTCCACTCCCAAAAACATGCACATGGAAGGAGCTGCTGCAAAAGCGATGCTGTGCTCGCTGCTGCTCCTCCTGAAGCTCTGGCTGCTAAATCTGAGGCTTTCCTTCCAATTTCAAGCTGCAAAGCACTTGCTGAATTGCAGGGAACGTCCGGGAGGCATTTGCTGTGCTGGCACACTTTCTCCTTCCTAGACAGAGTGGAAAAGCTTTTCCCTGCCGTGTAGGCGACAAGAGACGCATTAGACGGGCATCCGGAGCTGTCCGAAGGTAAGCGCCTGTTCCCGGCCTCTTTCGGCACAAGCCCCCGCTCCGGAGCGCACCGCGGCCGGCCGGAGGCTCTCTGCCGGCGAAGGTGCCTCGTCTCCGGCAAGGAAGCCTCAGCCGCTTCTCCTGCACACGGAGAGCGTGCTAGCTGCTGAAACGTGAAGAAAGAAGCTGCAGAACACTGGCACTGAGCGTGCAGCTTTCCAGCGGAGAGAAAAAGCTACTTGAACACTCTGCAAGCCTTTCCACTCCCAAAAACATGCACATGGAAGGAGCTGCTGCAAAAGCGATGCTGTGCTCGCTGCTGCTCCTCCTGAAGCTCTGGCTGCTAAATCTGAGGCTTTCCTTCCAATTTCAAGCTGCAAAGCACTTGCTGAATTGCAGGGAAAGTCCGGGAGGCATTTGCTGTGCTGGCACACTTTCTCCTTCCTAGACAGAGTGGAAAAGCTTTTCCCTGCCGTGTAGGCGACAAGAGACGCATTAGACGGGCATCCGGAGCTGTCCGAAGGTAAGCGCCTGTTGCCGGCCTCTTTCGGCACAAGCCCCCGCTCCGGAGCGCACCGCGGCCGGCCGGAGGCTCTCTGCCGGCGAAGGTGCCTCGTCTCCGGCAAGGAAGCCTCAGCCGCTTCTCCTGCACACGGAGAGCGTGCTAGCTGCTGAAACGTGAAGAAAGAAGCTGCAGAACACTGGCACTGAGCGTGCAGCTTTCCAGCGGAGAGAAAAAGCTACTTGAACACTCTGCAAGCCTTTCCACTCCCAAAAACATGCACATGGAAGGAGCTGCTGCAAAAGCGATGCTGTGCTCGCTGCTGCTCCTCCTGAAGCTCTGGCTGCTAAATCGGAGGCTTTCCTTCCAATTTCAAGCTGCAAAGCACTTGCTGAATTGCAGGGAACGTCCGGGAGGCATTTGCTGTGCTGGCACACTTTCTCCTTCCTAGACAGAGTGGAAAAGCTTTTCCCTGCCGTGTAGGCGACAAGAGACGCATTAGACGGGCATCCGGAGCTGTCCGAAGGTAAGCGCCTGTTGCCGGCCTCTTTCGGCACAAGCCCCCGCTCCGGAGCGCACCGCGGCCGGCCGGAGGCTCTCTGCCGGCGAAGGTGCCTCGTCTCCGGCAAGGAAGCCTCAGCCGCTTCTCCTGCACACGGAGAGCGTGCTAGCTGCTGAAACGTGAAGAAAGAAGCTGCAGAACACTGGCACTGAGCGTGCAGCTTTCCAGCGGAGAGAAAAAGCTACTTGAACACTCTGCAAGCCTTTCCACTCCCAAAAACATGCACATGGAAGGAGCTGCTGCAAAAGCGATGCTGTGCTCGCTGCTGCTCCTCCTGAAGCTCTGGCTGCTAAATCTGAGGCTTTCCTTCCAATTTCAAGCTGCAAAGCACTTGCTGAATTGCAGGGAACGTCCGGGAGGCATTTGCTGTGCTGGCACACTTTCTCCTTCCTAGACAGAGTGGAAAAGCTTTTCCCTGCCGTGTAGGCGACAAGAGACGCATTAGACGGGCATCCGGAGCTGTCCGAAGGTAAGCGCCTGTTCCCGGCCTCTTTCGGCACAAGCCCCCGCTCCGGAGCGCACCGCGGCCGGCCGGAGGCTCTCTGCCGGCGAAGGTGCCTCGTCTCCGGCAAGGAAGCCTCAGCCGCTTCTCCTGCACACGGAGAGCGTGCTAGCTGCTGAAACGTGAAGAAAGAAGCTGCAGAACACTGGCACTGAGCGTGCAGCTTTCCAGCGGAGAGAAAAAGCTACTTGAACACTCTGCAAGCCTTTCCACTCCCAAAAACATGCACATGGAAGGAGCTGCTGCAAAAGCGATGCTGTGCTCGCTGCTGCTCCTCCTGAAGCTCTGGCTGCTAAATCTGAGGCTTTCCTTCCAATTTCAAGCTGCAAAGCACTTGCTGAATTGCAGGGAAAGTCCGGGAGGCATTTGCTGTGCTGGCACACTTTCTCCTTCCTAGACAGAGTGGAAAAGCTTTTCCCTGCCGTGTAGGCGACAAGAGACGCATTAGACGGGCATCCGGAGCTGTCCGAAGGTAAGCGCCTGTTGCCGGCCTCTTTCGGCACAAGCCCCCGCTCCGGAGCGCACCGCGGCCGGCCGGAGGCTCTCTGCCGGCGAAGGTGCCTCGTCTCCGGCAAGGAAGCCTCAGCCGCTTCTCCTGCACACGGAGAGCGTGCTAGCTGCTGAAACGTGAAGAAAGAAGCTGCAGAACACTGGCACTGAGCGTGCAGCTTTCCAGCGGAGAGAAAAAGCTACTTGAACACTCTGCAAGCCTTTCCACTCCCAAAAACATGCACATGGAAGGAGCTGCTGCAAAAGCGATGCTGTGCTCGCTGCTGCTCCTCCTGAAGCTCTGGCTGCTAAATCGGAGGCTTTCCTTCCAATTTCAAGCTGCAAAGCACTTGCTGAATTGCAGGGAACGTCCGGGAGGCATTTGCTGTGCTGGCACACTTTCTCCTTCCTAGACAGAGTGGAAAAGCTTTTCCCTGCCGTGTAGGCGACAAGAGACGCATTAGACGGGCATCCGGAGCTGTCCGAAGGTAAGCGCCTGTTGCCGGCCTCTTTCGGCACAAGCCCCCGCTCCGGAGCGCACCGCGGCCGGCCGGAGGCTCTCTGCCGGCGAAGGTGCCTCGTCTCCGGCAAGGAAGCCTCAGCCGCTTCTCCTGCACACGGAGAGCGTGCTAGCTGCTGAAACGTGAAGAAAGAAGCTGCAGAACACTGGCACTGAGCCTGCAGCTTTCCAGCGGAGAGAAAAAGCTACTTGAACACTCTGCAAGCCTTTCCACTCCCAAAAACATGCACATGGAAGGAGCTGCTGCAAAAGCGATGCTGTGCTCGCTGCTGCTCCTCCTGAAGCTCTGGCTGCTAAATCTGAGGCTTTCCTTCCAATTTCAAGCTGCAAAGCACTTGCTGAATTGCAGGGAACGTCCGGGAGGCATTTGCTGTGCTGGCACACTTTCTCCTTCCTAGACAGAGTGGAAAAGCTTTTCCCTGCCGTGTAGGCGACAAGAGACGCATTAGACGGGCATCCGGAGCTGTCCGAAGGTAAGCGCCTGTTCCCGGCCTCTTTCGGCACAAGCCCCCGCTCCGGAGCGCACCGCGGCCGGCCGGAGGCTCTCTGCCGGCGAAGGTGCCTCGTCTCCGGCAAGGAAGCCTCAGCCGCTTCTCCTGCACACGGAGAGCGTGCTAGCTGCTGAAACGTGAAGAAAGAAGCTGCAGAACACTGGCACTGAGCGTGCAGCTTTCCAGCGGAGAGAAAAAGCTACTTGAACACTCTGCAAGCCTTTCCACTCCCAAAAACATGCACATGGAAGGAGCTGCTGCAAAAGCGATGCTGTGCTCGCTGCTGCTCCTCCTGAAGCTCTGGCTGCTAAATCTGAGGCTTTCCTTCCAATTTCAAGCTGCAAAGCACTTGCTGAATTGCAGGGAACGTCCGGGAGGCATTTGCTCTGCTGGCACACTTTCTCCTTCCTAGACAGAGTGGAAAAGCTTTTCCCTGCCGTGTAGGCGACCAGAGACGCATTAGACGGGCATCCGGAGCTGTCCGAAGGTAAGCGCCTGTTGCCGGCCTCTTTCGGCACAAGCCCCCGCTCCGGAGCGCACCGCGGCCGGCCGGAGGCTCTCTGCCGGCGAAGGTGCCTCGTCTCCGGCAAGGAAGCCTCAGCCGCTTCTCCTGCACACGGAGAGCGTGCTAGCTGCTGAAACGTGAAGAAAGAAGCTGCAGAACACTGGCACTGAGCGTGCAGCTTTCCAGCGGAGAGAAAAAGCTACTTGAACACTCTGCAAGCCTTTCCACTCCCAAAAACATGCACATGGAAGGAGCTGCTGCAAAAGCGATGCTGTGCTCGCTGCTGCTCCTCCTGAAGCTCTGGCTGCTAAATCTGAGGCTTTCCTTCCAATTTCAAGCTGCAAAGCACTTGCTGAATTGCAGGGAACGTCCGGGAGGCATTTGCTGTGCTGGCACACTTTCTCCTTCCTAGACAGAGTGGAAAAGCTTTTCCCTGCCGTGTAGGCGACAAGAGACGCATTAGACGGGCATCCGGAGCTGTCCGAAGGTAAGCGCCTGTTGCCGGCCTCTTTCGGCACAAGCCCCCGCTCCGGAGCGCACCGCGGCCGGCCGGAGGCTCTCTGCCGGCGAAGGTGCCTCGTCTCCGGCAAGGAAGCCTCAGCCGCTTCTCCTGCACACGGAGAGCGTGCTAGCTGCTGAAACGTGAAGAAAGAAGCTGCAGAACACTGGCACTGAGCGTGCAGCTTTCCAGCGGAGAGAAAAAGCTACTTGAACACTCTGCAAGCCTTTCCACTCCCAAAAACATGCACATGGAAGGAGCTGCTGCAAAAGCGATGCTGTGCTCGCTGCTGCTCCTCCTGAAGCTCTGGCTGCTAAATCTGAGGCTTTCCTTCCAATTTCAAGCTGCAAAGCACTTGCTGAATTGCAGGGAACGTCCGGGAGGCATTTGCTGTGCTGGCACACTTTCTCCTTCCTAGACAGAGTGGAAAAGCTTTTCCCTGCCGTGTAGGCGACAAGAGACGCATTAGACGGGCATCCGGAGCTGTCCGAAGGTAAGCGCCTGTTCCCGGCCTCTTTCGGCACAAGCCCCCGCTCCGGAGCGCACCGCGGCCGGCCGGAGGCTCTCTGCCGGCGAAGGTGCCTCGTCTCCGGCAAGGAAGCCTCAGCCGCTTCTCCTGCACACGGAGAGCGTGCTAGCTGCTGAAACGTGAAGAAAGAAGCTGCAGAACACTGGCACTGAGCGTGCAGCTTTCCAGCGGAGAGAAAAAGCTACTTGAACACTCTGCAAGCCTTTCCACTCCCAAAAACATGCACATGGAAGGAGCTGCTGCAAAAGCGATGCTGTGCTCGCTGCTGCTCCTCCTGAAGCTCTGGCTGCTAAATCTGAGGCTTTCCTTCCAATTTCAAGCTGCAAAGCACTTGCTGAATTGCAGGGAAAGTCCGGGAGGCATTTGCTGTGCTGGCACACTTTCTCCTTCCTAGACAGAGTGGAAAAGCTTTTCCCTGCCGTGTAGGCGACAAGAGACGCATTAGACGGGCATCCGGAGCTGTCCGAAGGTAAGCGCCTGTTGCCGGCCTCTTTCGGCACAAGCCCCCGCTCCGGAGCGCACCGCGGCCGGCCGGAGGCTCTCTGCCGGCGAAGGTGCCTCGTCTCCGGCAAGGAAGCCTCAGCCGCTTCTCCTGCACACGGAGAGCGTGCTAGCTGCTGAAACGTGAAGAAAGAAGCTGCAGAACACTGGCACTGAGCGTGCAGCTTTCCAGCGGAGAGAAAAAGCTACTTGAACACTCTGCAAGCCTTTCCACTCCCAAAAACATGCACATGGAAGGAGCTGCTGCAAAAGCGATGCTGTGCTCGCTGCTGCTCCTCCTGAAGCTCTGGCTGCTAAATCTGAGGCTTTCCTTCCAATTTCAAGCTGCAAAGCACTTGCTGAATTGCAGGGAACGTCCGGGAGGCATTTGCTGTGCTGGCACACTTTCTCCTTCCTAGACAGAGTGGAAAAGCTTTTCCCTGCCGTGTAGGCGACAAGAGACGCATTAGACGGGCATCCGGAGCTGTCCGAAGGTAAGCGCCTGTTGCCGGCCTCTTTCGGCACAAGCCCCCGCTCCGGAGCGCACCGCGGCCGGCCGGAGGCTCTCTGCCGGCGAAGGTGCCTCGTCTCCGGCAAGGAAGCCTCAGCCGCTTCTCCTGCACACGGAGAGCGTGCTAGCTGCTGAAACGTGAAGAAAGAAGCTGCAGAACACTGGCACTGAGCGTGCAGCTTTCCAGCGGAGAGAAAAAGCTACTTGAACACTCTGCAAGCCTTTCCACTCCCAAAAACATGCACATGGAAGGAGCTGCTGCAAAAGCGATGCTGTGCTCGCTGCTGCTCCTCCTGAAGCTCTGGCTGCTAAATCTGAGGCTTTCCTTCCAATTTCAAGCTGCAAAGCACTTGCTGAATTGCAGGGAAAGTCCGGGAGGCATTTGCTCTGCTGGCACACTTTCTCCTTCCTAGACAGAGTGGAAAAGCTTTTCCCTGCCGTGTAGGCGACAAGAGACGCATTAGACGGGCATCCGGAGCTGTCCGAAGGTAAGCGCCTGTTCCCGGCCTCTTTCGGCACAAGCCCCCGCTCCGGAGCGCACCGCGGCCGGCCGGAGGCTCTCTGCCGGCGAAGGTGCCTCGTCTCCGGCAAGGAAGCCTCAGCCGCTTCTCCTGCACACGGAGAGCGTGCTAGCTGCTGAAACGTGAAGAAAGAAGCTGCAGAACACTGGCACTGAGCGTGCAGCTTTCCAGCGGAGAGAAAAAGCTACTTGAACACTCTGCAAGCCTTTCCACTCCCAAAAACATGCACATGGAAGGAGCTGCTGCAAAAGCGATGCTGTGCTCGCTGCTGCTCCTCCTGAAGCTCTGGCTGCTAAATCTGAGGCTTTCCTTCCAATTTCAAGCTGCAAAGCACTTGCTGAATTGCAGGGAAAGTCCGGGAGGCATTTGCTGTGCTGGCACACTTTCTCCTTCCTAGACAGAGTGGAAAAGCTTTTCCCTGCCGTGTAGGCGACAAGAGACGCATTAGACGGGCATCCGGAGCTGTCCGAAGGTAAGCGCCTGTTCCCGGCCTCTTTCGGCACAAGCCCCCGCTCCGGAGCGCACCGCGGCCGGCCGGAGGCTCTCTGCCGGCGAAGGTGCCTCGTCTCCGGCAAGGAAGCCTCAGCCGCTTCTCCTGCACACGGAGAGCGTGCTAGCTGCTGAAACGTGAAGAAAGAAGCTGCAGAACACTGGCACTGAGCGTGCAGCTTTCCAGCGGAGAGAAAAAGCTACTTGAACACTCTGCAAGCCTTTCCACTCCCAAAAACATGCACATGGAAGGAGCTGCTGCAAAAGCGATGCTGTGCTCGCTGCTGCTCCTCCTGAAGCTCTGGCTGCTAAATCTGAGGCTTTCCTTCCAATTTCAAGCTGCAAAGCACTTGCTGAATTGCAGGGAAAGTCCGGGAGGCATTTGCTCTGCTGGCACACTTTCTCCTTCCTAGACAGAGTGGAAAAGCTTTTCCCTGCCGTGTAGGCGACAAGAGACGCATTAGACGGGCATCCGGAGCTGTCCGAAGGTAAGCGCCTGTTCCCGGCCTCTTTCGGCACAAGCCCCCGCTCCGGAGCGCACCGCGGCCGGCCGGAGGCTCTCTGCCGGCGAAGGTGCCTCGTCTCCGGCAAGGAAGCCTCAGCCGCTTCTCCTGCACACGGAGAGCGTGCTAGCTGCTGAAACGTGAAGAAAGAAGCTGCAGAACACTGGCACTGAGCGTGCAGCTTTCCAGCGGAGAGAAAAAGCTACTTGAACACTCTGCAAGCCTTTCCACTCCCAAAAACATGCACATGGAAGGAGCTGCTGCAAAAGCGATGCTGTGCTCGCTGCTGCTCCTCCTGAAGCTCTGGCTGCTAAATCTGAGGCTTTCCTTCCAATTTCAAGCTGCAAAGCACTTGCTGAATTGCAGGGAAAGTCCGGGAGGCATTTGCTCTGCTGGCACACTTTCTCCTTCCTAGACAGAGTGGAAAAGCTTTTCCCTGCCGTGTAGGCGACAAGAGACGCATTAGACGGGCATCCGGAGCTGTCCGAAGGTAAGCGCCTGTTCCCGGCCTCTTTCGGCACAAGCCCCCGCTCCGGAGCGCACCGCGGCCGGCCGGAGGCTCTCTGCCGGCGAAGGTGCCTCGTCTCCGGCAAGGAAGCCTCAGCCGCTTCTCCTGCACACGGAGAGCGTGCTAGCTGCTGAAACGTGAAGAAAGAAGCTGCAGAACACTGGCACTGAACGTGCAGCTTTCCAGCGGAGAGAAAAAGCTACTTGAACACTCTGCAAGCCTTTCCACTCCCAAAAACATGCACATGGAAGGAGCTGCTGCAAAAGCGATGCTGTGCTCGCTGCTGCTCCTCCTGAAGCTCTGGCTGCTAAATCTGAGGCTTTCCTTCCAATTTCAAGCTGCAAAGCACTTGCTGAATTGCAGGGAAAGTCCGGGAGGCATTTGCTCTGCTGGCACACTTTCTCCTTCCTAGACAGAGTGGAAAAGCTTTTCCCTGCCGTGTAGGCGACAAGAGACGCATTAGACGGGCATCCGGAGCTGTCCGAAGGTAAGCGCCTGTTGCCGGCCTCTTTCGGCACAAGCCCCCGCTCCGGAGCGCACCGCGGCCGGCCGGAGGCTCTCTGCCGGCGAAGGTGCCTCGTCTCCGGCAAGGAAGCCTCAGCCGCTTCTCCTGCACACGGAGAGCGTGCTAGCTGCTGAAACGTGAAGAAAGAAGCTGCAGAACACTGGCACTGAGCGTGCAGCTTTCCAGCGGAGAGAAAAAGCTACTTGAACACTCTGCAAGCCTTTCCACTCCCAAAAACATGCACATGGAAGGAGCTGCTGCAAAAGCGATGCTGTGCTCGCTGCTGCTCCTCCTGAAGCTCTGGCTGCTAAATCTGAGGCTTTCCTTCCAATTTCAAGCTGCAAAGCACTTGCTGAATTGCAGGGAAAGTCCGGGAGGCATTTGCTGTGCTGGCACACTTTCTCCTTCCTAGACAGAGTGGAAAAGCTTTTCCCTGCCGTGTAGGCGACAAGAGACGCATTAGACGGGCATCCGGAGCTGTCCGAAGGTAAGCGCCTGTTCCCGGCCTCTTTCGGCACAAGCCCCCGCTCCGGAGCGCACCGCGGCCGGCCGGAGGCTCTCTGCCGGCGAAGGTGCCTCGTCTCCGGCAAGGAAGCCTCAGCCGCTTCTCCTGCACACGGAGAGCGTGCTAGCTGCTGAAACGTGAAGAAAGAAGCTGCAGAACACTGGCACTGAGCGTGCAGCTTTCCAGCGGAGAGAAAAAGCTACTTGAACACTCTGCAAGCCTTTCCACTCCCAAAAACATGCACATGGAAGGAGCTGCTGCAAAAGCGATGCTGTGCTCGCTGCTGCTCCTCCTGAAGCTCTGGCTGCTAAATCTGAGGCTTTCCTTCCAATTTCAAGCTGCAAAGCACTTGCTGAATTGCAGGGAAAGTCCGGGAGGCATTTGCTCTGCTGGCACACTTTCTCCTTCCTAGACAGAGTGGAAAAGCTTTTCCCTGCCGTGTAGGCGACAAGAGACGCATTAGACGGGCATCCGGAGCTGTCCGAAGGTAAGCGCCTGTTCCCGGCCTCTTTCGGCACAAGCCCCCGCTCCGGAGCGCACCGCGGCCGGCCGGAGGCTCTCTGCCGGCGAAGGTGCCTCGTCTCCGGCAAGGAAGCCTCAGCCGCTTCTCCTGCACACGGAGAGCGTGCTAGCTGCTGAAACGTGAAGAAAGAAGCTGCAGAACACTGGCACTGAGCGTGCAGCTTTCCAGCGGAGAGAAAAAGCTACTTGAACACTCTGCAAGCCTTTCCACTCCCAAAAACATGCACATGGAAGGAGCTGCTGCAAAAGCGATGCTGTGCTCGCTGCTGCTCCTCCTGAAGCTCTGGCTGCTAAATCTGAGGCTTTCCTTCCAATTTCAAGCTGCAAAGCACTTGCTGAATTGCAGGGAAAGTCCGGGAGGCATTTGCTCTGCTGGCACACTTTCTCCTTCCTAGACAGAGTGGAAAAGCTTTTCCCTGCCGTGTAGGCGACAAGAGACGCATTAGACGGGCATCCGGAGCTGTCCGAAGGTAAGCGCCTGTTGCCGGCCTCTTTCGGCACAAGCCCCCGCTCCGGAGCGCACCGCGGCCGGCCGGAGGCTCTCTGCCGGCGAAGGTGCCTCGTCTCCGGCAAGGAAGCCTCAGCCGCTTCTCCTGCACACGGAGAGCGTGCTAGCTGCTGAAACGTGAAGAAAGAAGCTGCAGAACACTGGCACTGAGCGTGCAGCTTTCCAGCGGAGAGAAAAAGCTACTTGAACACTCTGCAAGCCTTTCCACTCCCAAAAACATGCACATGGAAGGAGCTGCTGCAAAAGCGATGCTGTGCTCGCTGCTGCTCCTCCTGAAGCTCTGGCTGCTAAATCTGAGGCTTTCCTTCCAATTTCAAGCTGCAAAGCACTTGCTGAATTGCAGGGAAAGTCCGGGAGGCATTTGCTGTGCTGGCACACTTTCTCCTTCCTAGACAGAGTGGAAAAGCTTTTCCCTGCCGTGTAGGCGACAAGAGACGCATTAGACGGGCATCCGGAGCTGTCCGAAGGTAAGCGCCTGTTCCCGGCCTCTTTCGGCACAAGCCCCCGCTCCGGAGCGCACCGCGGCCGGCCGGAGGCTCTCTGCCGGCGAAGGTGCCTCGTCTCCGGCAAGGAAGCCTCAGCCGCTTCTCCTGCACACGGAGAGCGTGCTAGCTGCTGAAACGTGAAGAAAGAAGCTGCAGAACACTGGCACTGAGCGTGCAGCTTTCCAGCGGAGAGAAAAAGCTACTTGAACACTCTGCAAGCCTTTCCACTCCCAAAAACATGCACATGGAAGGAGCTGCTGCAAAAGCGATGCTGTGCTCGCTGCTGCTCCTCCTGAAGCTCTGGCTGCTAAATCTGAGGCTTTCCTTCCAATTTCAAGCTGCAAAGCACTTGCTGAATTGCAGGGAAAGTCCGGGAGGCATTTGCTCTGCTGGCACACTTTCTCCTTCCTAGACAGAGTGGAAAAGCTTTTCCCTGCCGTGTAGGCGACAAGAGACGCATTAGACGGGCATCCGGAGCTGTCCGAAGGTAAGCGCCTGTTCCCGGCCTCTTTCGGCACAAGCCCCCGCTCCGGAGCGCACCGCGGCCGGCCGGAGGCTCTCTGCCGGCGAAGGTGCCTCGTCTCCGGCAAGGAAGCCTCAGCCGCTTCTCCTGCACACGGAGAGCGTGCTAGCTGCTGAAACGTGAAGAAAGAAGCTGCAGAACACTGGCACTGAGCGTGCAGCTTTCCAGCGGAGAGAAAAAGCTACTTGAACACTCTGCAAGCCTTTCCACTCCCAAAAACATGCACATGGAAGGAGCTGCTGAAAAAGCGATGCTGTGCTCGCTGCTGCTCCTCCTGAAGCTCTGGCTGCTAAATCTGAGGCTTTCCTTCCAATTTCAAGCTGCAAAGCACTTGCTGAATTGCAGGGAAAGTCCGGGAGGCATTTGCTCTGCTGGCACACTTTCTCCTTCCTAGACAGAGTGGAAAAGCTTTTCCCTGCCGTGTAGGCGACAAGAGACGCATTAGACGGGCATCCGGAGCTGTCCGAAGGTAAGCGCCTGTTCCCGGCCTCTTTCGGCACAAGCCCCCGCTCCGGAGCGCACCGCGGCCGGCCGGAGGCTCTCTGCCGGCGAAGGTGCCTCGTCTCCGGCAAGGAAGCCTCAGCCGCTTCTCCTGCACACGGAGAGCGTGCTAGCTGCTGAAACGTGAAGAAAGAAGCTGCAGAACACTGGCACTGAGCGTGCAGCTTTCCAGCGGAGAGAAAAAGCTACTTGAACACTCTGCAAGCCTTTCCACTCCCAAAAACATGCACATGGAAGGAGCTGCTGCAAAAGCGATGCTGTGCTCGCTGCTGCTCCTCCTGAAGCTCTGGCTGCTAAATCTGAGGCTTTCCTTCCAATTTCAAGCTGCAAAGCACTTGCTGAATTGCAGGGAAAGTCCGGGAGGCATTTGCTCTGCTGGCACACTTTCTCCTTCCTAGACAGAGTGGAAAAGCTTTTCCCTGCCGTGTAGGCGACAAGAGACGCATTAGACGGGCATCCGGAGCTGTCCGAAGGTAAGCGCCTGTTCCCGGCCTCTTTCGGCACAAGCCCCCGCTCCGGAGCGCACCGCGGCCGGCCGGAGGCTCTCTGCCGGCGAAGGTGCCTCGTCTCCGGCAAGGAAGCCTCAGCCGCTTCTCCTGCACACGGAGAGCGTGCTAGCTGCTGAAACGTGAAGAAAGAAGCTGCAGAACACTGGCACTGAGCGTGCAGCTTTCCAGCGGAGAGAAAAAGCTACTTGAACACTCTGCAAGCCTTTCCACTCCCAAAAACATGCACATGGAAGGAGCTGCTGCAAAAGCGATGCTGTGCTCGCTGCTGCTCCTCCTGAAGCTCTGGCTGCTAAATCTGAGGCTTTCCTTCCAATTTCAAGCTGCAAAGCACTTGCTGAATTGCAGGGAAAGTCCGGGAGGCATTTGCTCTGCTGGCACACTTTCTCCTTCCTAGACAGAGTGGAAAAGCTTTTCCCTGCCGTGTAGGCGACAAGAGACGCATTAGACGGGCATCCGGAGCTGTCCGAAGGTAAGCGCCTGTTGCCGGCCTCTTTCGGCACAAGCCCCCGCTCCGGAGCGCACCGCGGCCGGCCGGAGGCTCTCTGCCGGCGAAGGTGCCTCGTCTCCGGCAAGGAAGCCTCAGCCGCTTCTCCTGCACACGGAGAGCGTGCTAGCTGCTGAAACGTGAAGAAAGAAGCTGCAGAACACTGGCACTGAGCGTGCAGCTTTCCAGCGGAGAGAAAAAGCTACTTGAACACTCTGCAAGCCTTTCCACTCCCAAAAACATGCACATGGAAGGAGCTGCTGCAAAAGCGATGCTGTGCTCGCTGCTGCTCCTCCTGAAGCTCTGGCTGCTAAATCTGAGGCTTTCCTTCCAATTTCAAGCTGCAAAGCACTTGCTGAATTGCAGGGAAAGTCCGGGAGGCATTTGCTGTGCTGGCACACTTTCTCCTTCCTAGACAGAGTGGAAAAGCTTTTCCCTGCCGTGTAGGCGACAAGAGACGCATTAGACGGGCATCCGGAGCTGTCCGAAGGTAAGCGCCTGTTCCCGGCCTCTTTCGGCACAAGCCCCCGCTCCGGAGCGCACCGCGGCCGGCCGGAGGCTCTCTGCCGGCGAAGGTGCCTCGTCTCCGGCAAGGAAGCCTCAGCCGCTTCTCCTGCAC
Source organism: Fringilla coelebs (assembly GCF_963513975.1). NCBI lineage: Eukaryota > Metazoa > Chordata > Aves > Passeriformes > Fringillidae > Fringilla > Fringilla coelebs. Next base: position 12,241 of record NW_028167460.1, on the reverse strand, counting down.
ACGGAGAGCGTGCTAGCTGCTGAAACGTGAAGAAAGAAGCTGCAGAACACTGGCACTGAGCGTGCAGCTTTCCAGCGGAGAGAAAAAGCTACTTGAACACTCTGCAAGCCTTTCCACTCCCAAAAACATGCACATGGAAGGAGCTGCTGCAAAAGCGATGCTGTGCTCGCTGCTGCTCCTCCTGAAGCTCTGGCTGCTAAATCTGAGGCTTTCCTTCCAATTTCAAGCTGCAAAGCACTTGCTGAATTGCAGGGAAAGTCCGGGAGGCATTTGCTGTGCTGGCACACTTTCTCCTTCCTAGACAGAGTGGAAAAGCTTTTCCCTGCCGTGTAGGCGACAAGAGACGCATTAGACGGGCATCCGGAGCTGTCCGAAGGTAAGCGCCTGTTCCCGGCCTCTTTCGGCACAAGCCCCCGCTCCGGAGCGCACCGCGGCCGGCCGGAGGCTCTCTGCCGGCGAAGGTGCCTCGTCTCCGGCAAGGAAGCCTCAGCCGCTTCTCCTGCACACGGAGAGCGTGCTAGCTGCTGAAACGTGAAGAAAGAAGCTACAGAACACTGGCACTGAGCGTGCAGCTTTCCAGCGGAGAGAAAAAGCTACTTGAACACTCTGCAAGCCTTTCCACTCCCAAAAACATGCACATGGAAGGAGCTGCTGCAAAAGCGATGCTGTGCTCGCTGCTGCTCCTCCTGAAGCTCTGGCTGCTAAATCTGAGGCTTTCCTTCCAATTTCAAGCTGCAAAGCACTTGCTGAATTGCAGGGAAAGTCCGGGAGGCATTTGCTGTGCTGGCACACTTTCTCCTTCCTAGACAGAGTGGAAAAGCTTTTCCCTGCCGTGTAGGCGACAAGAGACGCATTAGACGGGCATCCGGAGCTGTCCGAAGGTAAGCGCCTGTTCCCGGCCTCTTTCGGCACAAGCCCCCGCTCCGGAGCGCACCGCGGCCGGCCGGAGGCTCTCTGCCGGCGAAGGTGCCTCGTCTCCGGCAAGGAAGCCTCAGCCGCTTCTCCTGCACACGGAGAGCGTGCTAGCTGCTGAAACGTGAAGAAAGAAGCTGCAGAACACTGGCACTGAGCGTGCAGCTTTCCAGCGGAGAGAAAAAGCTACTTGAACACTCTGCAAGCCTTTCCACTCCCAAAAACATGCACATGGAAGGAGCTGCTGCAAAAGCGATGCTGTGCTCGCTGCTGCTCCTCCTGAAGCTCTGGCTGCTAAATCTGAGGCTTTCCTTCCAATTTCAAGCTGCAAAGCACTTGCTGAATTGCAGGGAAAGTCCGGGAGGCATTTGCTGTGCTGGCACACTTTCTCCTTCCTAGACAGAGTGGAAAAGCTTTTCCCTGCCGTGTAGGCGACAAGAGACGCATTAGACGGGCATCCGGAGCTGTCCGAAGGTAAGCGCCTGTTGCCGGCCTCTTTCGGCACAAGCCCCCGCTCCGGAGCGCACCGCGGCCGGCCGGAGGCTCTCTGCCGGCGAAGGTGCCTCGTCTCCGGCAAGGAAGCCTCAGCCGCTTCTCCTGCACACGGAGAGCGTGCTAGCTGCTGAAACGTGAAGAAAGAAGCTGCAGAACACTGGCACTGAGCGTGCAGCTTTCCAGCGGAGAGAAAAAGCTACTTGAACACTCTGCAAGCCTTTCCACTCCCAAAAACATGCACATGGAAGGAGCTGCTGCAAAAGCGATGCTGTGCTCGCTGCTGCTCCTCCTGAAGCTCTGGCTGCTAAATCTGAGGCTTTCCTTCCAATTTCAAGCTGCAAAGCACTTGCTGAATTGCAGGGAAAGTCCGGGAGGCATTTGCTCTGCTGGCACACTTTCTCCTTCCTAGACAGAGTGGAAAAGCTTTTCCCTGCCGTGTAGGCGACAAGAGACGCATTAGACGGGCATCCGGAGCTGTCCGAAGGTAAGCGCCTGTTCCCGGCCTCTTTCGGCACAAGCCCCCGCTCCGGAGCGCACCGCGGCCGGCCGGAGGCTCTCTGCCGGCGAAGGTGCCTCGTCTCCGGCAAGGAAGCCTCAGCCGCTTCTCCTGCACACGGAGAGCGTGCTAGCTGCTGAAACGTGAAGAAAGAAGCTGCAGAACACTGGCACTGAGCGTGCAGCTTTCCAGCGGAGAGAAAAAGCTACTTGAACACTCTGCAAGCCTTTCCACTCCCAAAAACATGCACATGGAAGGAGCTGCTGCAAAAGCGATGCTGTGCTCGCTGCTGCTCCTCCTGAAGCTCTGGCTGCTAAATCTGAGGCTTTCCTTCCAATTTCAAGCTGCAAAGCACTTGCTGAATTGCAGGGAAAGTCCGGGAGGCATTTGCTGTGCTGGCACACTTTCTCCTTCCTAGACAGAGTGGAAAAGCTTTTCCCTGCCGTGTAGGCGACAAGAGACGCATTAGACGGGCATCCGGAGCTGTCCGAAGGTAAGCGCCTGTTCCCGGCCTCTTTCGGCACAAGCCCCCGCTCCGGAGCGCACCGCGGCCGGCCGGAGGCTCTCTGCCGGCGAAGGTGCCTCGTCTCCGGCAAGGAAGCCTCAGCCGCTTCTCCTGCACACGGAGAGCGTGCTAGCTGCTGAAACGTGAAGAAAGAAGCTGCAGAACACTGGCACTGAGCGTGCAGCTTTCCAGCGGAGAGAAAAAGCTACTTGAACGCTCTGCAAGCCTTTCCACTCCCAAAAACATGCACATGGAAGGAGCTGCTGCAAAAGCGATGCTGTGCTCGCTGCTGCTCCTCCTGAAGCTCTGGCTGCTAAATCTGAGGCTTTCCTTCCAATTTCAAGCTGCAAAGCACTTGCTGAATTGCAGGGAAAGTCCGGGAGGCATTTGCTGTGCTGGCACACTTTCTCCTTCCTAGACAGAGTGGAAAAGCTTTTCCCTGCCGTGTAGGCGACAAGAGACGCATTAGACGGGCATCCGGAGCTGTCCGAAGGTAAGCGCCTGTTCCCGGCCTCTTTCGGCACAAGCCCCCGCTCCGGAGCGCACCGCGGCCGGCCGGAGGCTCTCTGCCGGCGAAGGTGCCTCGTCTCCGGCAAGGAAGCCTCAGCCGCTTCTCCTGCACACGGAGAGCGTGCTAGCTGCTGAAACGTGAAGAAAGAAGCTGCAGAACACTGGCACTGAGCGTGCAGCTTTCCAGCGGAGAGAAAAAGCTACTTGAACACTCTGCAAGCCTTTCCACTCCCAAAAACATGCACATGGAAGGAGCTGCTGCAAAAGCGATGCTGTGCTCGCTGCTGCTCCTCCTGAAGCTCTGGCTGCTAAATCTGAGGCTTTCCTTCCAATTTCAAGCTACAAAGCACTTGCTGAATTGCAGGGAAAGTCCGGGAGGCATTTGCTCTGCTGGCACACTTTCTCCTTCCTAGACAGAGTGGAAAAGCTTTTCCCTGCCGTGTAGGCGACAAGAGACGCATTAGACGGGCATCCGGAGCTGTCCGAAGGTAAGCGCCTGTTCCCGGCCTCTTTCGGCACAAGCCCCCGCTCCGGAGCGCACCGCGGCCGGCCGGAGGCTCTCTGCCGGCGAAGGTGCCTCGTCTCCGGCAAGGAAGCCTCAGCCGCTTCTCCTGCACACGGAGAGCGTGCTAGCTGCTGAAACGTGAAGAAAGAAGCTGCAGAACACTGGCACTGAGCGTGCAGCTTTCCAGCGGAGAGAAAAAGCTACTTGAACACTCTGCAAGCCTTTCCACTCCCAAAAACATGCACATGGAAGGAGCTGCTGCAAAAGCGATGCTGTGCTCGCTGCTGCTCCTCCTGAAGCTCTGGCTGCTAAATCTGAGGCTTTCCTTCCAATTTCAAGCTACAAAGCACTTGCTGAATTGCAGGGAAAGTCCGGGAGGCATTTGCTCTGCTGGCACACTTTCTCCTTCCTAGACAGAGTGGAAAAGCTTTTCCCTGCCGTGTAGGCGACAAGAGACGCATTAGACGGGCATCCGGAGCTGTCCGAAGGTAAGCGCCTGTTCCCGGCCTCTTTCGGCACAAGCCCCCGCTCCGGAGCGCACCGCGGCCGGCCGGAGGCTCTCTGCCGGCGAAGGTGCCTCGTCTCCGGCAAGGAAGCCTCAGCCGCTTCTCCTGCACACGGAGAGCGTGCTAGCTGCTGAAACGTGAAGAAAGAAGCTGCAGAACACTGGCACTGAGCGTGCAGCTTTCCAGCGGAGAGAAAAAGCTACTTGAACACTCTGCAAGCCTTTCCACTCCCAAAAACATGCACATGGAAGGAGCTGCTGCAAAAGCGATGCTGTGCTCGCTGCTGCTCCTCCTGAAGCTCTGGCTGCTAAATCTGAGGCTTTCCTTCCAATTTCAAGCTGCAAAGCACTTGCTGAATTGCAGGGAAAGTCCGGGAGGCATTTGCTGTGCTGGCACACTTTCTCCTTCCTAGACAGAGTGGAAAAGCTTTTCCCTGCCGTGTAGGCGACAAGAGACGCATTAGACGGGCATCCGGAGCTGTCCGAAGGTAAGCGCCTGTTCCCGGCCTCTTTCGGCACAAGCCCCCGCTCCGGAGCGCACCGCGGCCGGCCGGAGGCTCTCTGCCGGCGAAGGTGCCTCGTCTCCGGCAAGGAAGCCTCAGCCGCTTCTCCTGCACACGGAGAGCGTGCTAGCTGCTGAAACGTGAAGAAAGAAGCTGCAGAACACTGGCACTGAGCGTGCAGCTTTCCAGCAGAGAGAAAAAGCTACTTGAACACTCTGCAAGCCTTTCCACTCCCAAAAACATGCACATGGAAGGAGCTGCTGCAAAAGCGATGCTGTGCTCGCTGCTGCTCCTCCTGAAGCTCTGGCTGCTAAATCGGAGGCTTTCCTTCCAATTTCAAGCTGCAAAGCACTTGCTGAATTGCAGGGAAAGTCCGGGAGGCATTTGCTCTGCTGGCACACTTTCTCCTTCCTAGACAGAGTGGAAAAGCTTTTCCCTGCCGTGTAGGCGACAAGAGACGCATTAGACGGGCATCCGGAGCTGTCCGAAGGTAAGCGCCTGTTCCCGGCCTCTTTCGGCACAAGCCCCCGCTCCGGAGCGCACCGCGGCCGGCCGGAGGCTCTCTGCCGGCGAAGGTGCCTCGTCTCCGGCAAGGAAGCCTCAGCCGCTTCTCCTGCACACGGAGAGCGTGCTAGCTGCTGAAACGTGAAGAAAGAAGCTACAGAACACTGGCACTGAGCGTGCAGCTTTCCAGCGGAGAGAAAAAGCTACTTGAACACTCTGCAAGCCTTTCCACTCCCAAAAACATGCACATGGAAGGAGCTGCTGCAAAAGCGATGCTGTGCTCGCTGCTGCTCCTCCTGAAGCTCTGGCTGCTAAATCTGAGGCTTTCCTTCCAATTTCAAGCTGCAAAGCACTTGCTGAATTGCAGGGAAAGTCCGGGAGGCATTTGCTGTGCTGGCACACTTTCTCCTTCCTAGACAGAGTGGAAAAGCTTTTCCCTGCCGTGTAGGCGACAAGAGACGCATTAGACGGGCATCCGGAGCTGTCCGAAGGTAAGCGCCTGTTGCCGGCCTCTTTCGGCACAAGCCCCCGCTCCGGAGCGCACCGCGGCCGGCCGGAGGCTCTCTGCCGGCGAAGGTGCCTCGTCTCCGGCAAGGAAGCCTCAGCCGCTTCTCCTGCACACGGAGAGCGTGCTAGCTGCTGAAACGTGAAGAAAGAAGCTGCAGAACACTGGCACTGAGCGTGCAGCTTTCCAGCGGAGAGAAAAAGCTACTTGAACACTCTGCAAGCCTTTCCACTCCCAAAAACATGCACATGGAAGGAGCTGCTGCAAAAGCGATGCTGTGCTCGCTGCTGCTCCTCCTGAAGCTCTGGCTGCTAAATCTGAGGCTTTCCTTCCAATTTCAAGCTGCAAAGCACTTGCTGAATTGCAGGGAAAGTCCGGGAGGCATTTGCTCTGCTGGCACACTTTCTCCTTCCTAGACAGAGTGGAAAAGCTTTTCCCTGCCGTGTAGGCGACAAGAGACGCATTAGACGGGCATCCGGAGCTGTCCGAAGGTAAGCGCCTGTTCCCGGCCTCTTTCGGCACAAGCCCCCGCTCCGGAGCGCACCGCGGCCGGCCGGAGGCTCTCTGCCGGCGAAGGTGCCTCGTCTCCGGCAAGGAAGCCTCAGCCGCTTCTCCTGCACACGGAGAGCGTGCTAGCTGCTGAAACGTGAAGAAAGAAGCTGCAGAACACTGGCACTGAGCGTGCAGCTTTCCAGCGGAGAGAAAAAGCTACTTGAACGCTCTGCAAGCCTTTCCACTCCCAAAAACATGCACATGGAAGGAGCTGCTGCAAAAGCGATGCTGTGCTCGCTGCTGCTCCTCCTGAAGCTCTGGCTGCTAAATCTGAGGCTTTCCTTCCAATTTCAAGCTGCAAAGCACTTGCTGAATTGCAGGGAAAGTCCGGGAGGCATTTGCTGTGCTGGCACACTTTCTCCTTCCTAGACAGAGTGGAAAAGCTTTTCCCTGCCGTGTAGGCGACAAGAGACGCATTAGACGGGCATCCGGAGCTGTCCGAAGGTAAGCGCCTGTTCCCGGCCTCTTTCGGCACAAGCCCCCGCTCCGGAGCGCACCGCGGCCGGCCGGAGGCTCTCTGCCGGCGAAGGTGCCTCGTCTCCGGCAAGGAAGCCTCAGCCGCTTCTCCTGCACACGGAGAGCGTGCTAGCTGCTGAAACGTGAAGAAAGAAGCTGCAGAACACTGGCACTGAGCGTGCAGCTTTCCAGCGGAGAGAAAAAGCTACTTGAACACTCTGCAAGCCTTTCCACTCCCAAAAACATGCACATGGAAGGAGCTGCTGCAAAAGCGATGCTGTGCTCGCTGCTGCTCCTCCTGAAGCTCTGGCTGCTAAATCTGAGGCTTTCCTTCCAATTTCAAGCTGCAAAGCACTTGCTGAATTGCAGGGAAAGTCCGGGAGGCATTTGCTGTGCTGGCACACTTTCTCCTTCCTAGACAGAGTGGAAAAGCTTTTCCCTGCCGTGTAGGCGACAAGAGACGCATTAGACGGGCATCCGGAGCTGTCCGAAGGTAAGCGCCTGTTCCCGGCCTCTTTCGGCACAAGCCCCCGCTCCGGAGCGCACCGCGGCCGGCCGGAGGCTCTCTGCCGGCGAAGGTGCCTCGTCTCCGGCAAGGAAGCCTCAGCCGCTTCTCCTGCACACGGAGAGCGTGCTAGCTGCTGAAACGTGAAGAAAGAAGCTGCAGAACACTGGCACTGAGCGTGCAGCTTTCCAGCGGAGAGAAAAAGCTACTTGAACACTCTGCAAGCCTTTCCACTCCCAAAAACATGCACATGGAAGGAGCTGCTGCAAAAGCGATGCTGTGCTCGCTGCTGCTCCTCCTGAAGCTCTGGCTGCTAAATCTGAGGCTTTCCTTCCAATTTCAAGCTGCAAAGCACTTGCTGAATTGCAGGGAAAGTCCGGGAGGCATTTGCTGTGCTGGCACACTTTCTCCTTCCTAGACAGAGTGGAAAAGCTTTTCCCTGCCGTGTAGGCGACAAGAGACGCATTAGACGGGCATCCGGAGCTGTCCGAAGGTAAGCGCCTGTTCCCGGCCTCTTTCGGCACAAGCCCCCGCTCCGGAGCGCACCGCGGCCGGCCGGAGGCTCTCTGCCGGCGAAGGTGCCGCTTCTCCGGCAAGGAAGCCTCAGCCGCTTCTCCTGCACACGGAGAGCGTGCTAGCTGCTGAAACGTGAAGAAAGAAGCTGCAGAACACTGGCACTGAGCGTGCAGCTTTCCAGCGGAGAGAAAAAGCTACTTGAACACTCTGCAAGCCTTTCCACTCCCAAAAACATGCACATGGAAGGAGCTGCTGCAAAAGCGATGCTGTGCTCGCTGCTGCTCCTCCTGAAGCTCTGGCTGCTAAATCTGAGGCTTTCCTTCCAATTTCAAGCTGCAAAGCACTTGCTGAATTGCAGGGAAAGTCCGGGAGGCATTTGCTGTGCTGGCACACTTTCTCCTTCCTAGACAGAGTGGAAAAGCTTTTCCCTGCCGTGTAGGCGACAAGAGACGCATTAGACGGGCATCCGGAGCTGTCCGAAGGTAAGCGCCTGTTCCCGGCCTCTTTCGGCACAAGCCCCCGCTCCGGAGCGCACCGCGGCCGGCCGGAGGCTCTCTGCCGGCGAAGGTGCCTCGTCTCCGGCAAGGAAGCCTCAGCCGCTTCTCCTGCACACGGAGAGCGTGCTAGCTGCTGAAACGTGAAGAAAGAAGCTACAGAACACTGGCACTGAGCGTGCAGCTTTCCAGCGGAGAGAAAAAGCTACTTGAACACTCTGCAAGCCTTTCCACTCCCAAAAACATGCACATGGAAGGAGCTGCTGCAAAAGCGATGCTGTGCTCGCTGCTGCTCCTCCTGAAGCTCTGGCTGCTAAATCTGAGGCTTTCCTTCCAATTTCAAGCTGCAAAGCACTTGCTGAATTGCAGGGAAAGTCCGGGAGGCATTTGCTGTGCTGGCACACTTTCTCCTTCCTAGACAGAGTGGAAAAGCTTTTCCCTGCCGTGTAGGCGACAAGAGACGCATTAGACGGGCATCCGGAGCTGTCCGAAGGTAAGCGCCTGTTCCCGGCCTCTTTCGGCACAAGCCCCCGCTCCGGAGCGCACCGCGGCCGGCCGGAGGCTCTCTGCCGGCGAAGGTGCCTCGTCTCCGGCAAGGAAGCCTCAGCCGCTTCTCCTGCACACGGAGAGCGTGCTAGCTGCTGAAACGTGAAGAAAGAAGCTGCAGAACACTGGCACTGAGCGTGCAGCTTTCCAGCGGAGAGAAAAAGCTACTTGAACACTCTGCAAGCCTTTCCACTCCCAAAAACATGCACATGGAAGGAGCTGCTGCAAAAGCGATGCTGTGCTCGCTGCTGCTCCTCCTGAAGCTCTGGCTGCTAAATCTGAGGCTTTCCTTCCAATTTCAAGCTGCAAAGCACTTGCTGAATTGCAGGGAAAGTCCGGGAGGCATTTGCTCTGCTGGCACACTTTCTCCTTCCTAGACAGAGTGGAAAAGCTTTTCCCTGCCGTGTAGGCGACAAGAGACGCATTAGACGGGCATCCGGAGCTGTCCGAAGGTAAGCGCCTGTTCCCGGCCTCTTTCGGCACAAGCCCCCGCTCCGGAGCGCACCGCGGCCGGCCGGAGGCTCTCTGCCGGCGAAGGTGCCTCGTCTCCGGCAAGGAAGCCTCAGCCGCTTCTCCTGCACACGGAGAGCGTGCTAGCTGCTGAAACGTGAAGAAAGAAGCTGCAGAACACTGGCACTGAGCGTGCAGCTTTCCAGCGGAGAGAAAAAGCTACTTGAACACTCTGCAAGCCTTTCCACTCCCAAAAACATGCACATGGAAGGAGCTGCTGCAAAAGCGATGCTGTGCTCGCTGCTGCTCCTCCTGAAGCTCTGGCTGCTAAATCTGAGGCTTTCCTTCCAATTTCAAGCTGCAAAGCACTTGCTGAATTGCAGGGAAAGTCCGGGAGGCATTTGCTGTGCTGGCACACTTTCTCCTTCCTAGACAGAGTGGAAAAGCTTTTCCCTGCCGTGTAGGCGACAAGAGACGCATTAGACGGGCATCCGGAGCTGTCCGAAGGTAAGCGCCTGTTCCCGGCCTCTTTCGGCACAAGCCCCCGCTCCGGAGCGCACCGCGGCCGGCCGGAGGCTCTCTGCCGGCGAAGGTGCCTCGTCTCCGGCAAGGAAGCCTCAGCCGCTTCTCCTGCACACGGAGAGCGTGCTAGCTGCTGAAACGTGAAGAAAGAAGCTGCAGAACACTGGCACTGAGCGTGCAGCTTTCCAGCGGAGAGAAAAAGCTACTTGAACACTCTGCAAGCCTTTCCACTCCCAAAAACATGCACATGGAAGGAGCTGCTGCAAAAGCGATGCTGTGCTCGCTGCTGCTCCTCCTGAAGCTCTGGCTGCTAAATCTGAGGCTTTCCTTCCAATTTCAAGCTGCAAAGCACTTGCTGAATTGCAGGGAAAGTCCGGGAGGCATTTGCTCTGCTGGCACACTTTCTCCTTCCTAGACAGAGTGGAAAAGCTTTTCCCTGCCGTGTAGGCGACAAGAGACGCATTAGACGGGCATCCGGAGCTGTCCGAAGGTAAGCGCCTGTTGCCGGCCTCTTTCGGCACAAGCCCCCGCTCCGGAGCGCACCGCGGCCGGCCGGAGGCTCTCTGCCGGCGAAGGTGCCTCGTCTCCGGCAAGGAAGCCTCAGCCGCTTCTCCTGCACACGGAGAGCGTGCTAGCTGCTGAAACGTGAAGAAAGAAGCTACAGAACACTGGCACTGAGCGTGCAGCTTTCCAGCGGAGAGAAAAAGCTACTTGAACACTCTGCAAGCCTTTCCACTCCCAAAAACATGCACATGGAAGGAGCTGCTGCAAAAGCGATGCTGTGCTCGCTGCTGCTCCTCCTGAAGCTCTGGCTGCTAAATCTGAGGCTTTCCTTCCAATTTCAAGCTGCAAAGCACTTGCTGAATTGCAGGGAAAGTCCGGGAGGCATTTGCTGTGCTGGCACACTTTCTCCTTCCTAGACAGAGTGGAAAAGCTTTTCCCTGCCGTGTAGGCGACAAGAGACGCATTAGACGGGCATCCGGAGCTGTCCGAAGGTAAGCGCCTGTTCCCGGCCTCTTTCGGCACAAGCCCCCGCTCCGGAGCGCACCGCGGCCGGCCGGAGGCTCTCTGCCGGCGAAGGTGCCGCTTCTCCGGCAAGGAAGCCTCAGCCGCTTCTCCTGCACACGGAGAGCGTGCTAGCTGCTGAAACGTGAAGAAAGAAGCTGCAGAACACTGGCACTGAGCGTGCAGCTTTCCAGCGGAGAGAAAAAGCTACTTGAACACTCTGCAAGCCTTTCCACTCCCAAAAACATGCACATGGAAGGAGCTGCTGCAAAAGCGATGCTGTGCTCGCTGCTGCTCCTCCTGAAGCTCTGGCTGCTAAATCTGAGGCTTTCCTTCCAATTTCAAGCTGCAAAGCACTTGCTGAATTGCAGGGAAAGTCCGGGAGGCATTTGCTCTGCTGGCACACTTTCTCCTTCCTAGACAGAGTGGAAAAGCTTTTCCCTGCCGTGTAGGCGACAAGAGACGCATTAGACGGGCATCCGGAGCTGTCCGAAGGTAAGCGCCTGTTCCCGGCCTCTTTCGGCACAAGCCCCCGCTCCGGAGCGCACCGCGGCCGGCCGGAGGCTCTCTGCCGGCGAAGGTGCCTCGTCTCCGGCAAGGAAGCCTCAGCCGCTTCTCCTGCACACGGAGAGCGTGCTAGCTGCTGAAACGTGAAGAAAGAAGCTACAGAACACTGGCACTGAGCGTGCAGCTTTCCAGCGGAGAGAAAAAGCTACTTGAACACTCTGCAAGCCTTTCCACTCCCAAAAACATGCACATGGAAGGAGCTGCTGCAAAAGCGATGCTGTGCTCGCTGCTGCTCCTCCTGAAGCTCTGGCTGCTAAATCTGAGGCTTTCCTTCCAATTTCAAGCTGCAAAGCACTTGCTGAATTGCAGGGAAAGTCCGGGAGGCATTTGCTGTGCTGGCACACTTTCTCCTTCCTAGACAGAGTGGAAAAGCTTTTCCCTGCCGTGTAGGCGACAAGAGACGCATTAGACGGGCATCCGGAGCTGTCCGAAGGTAAGCGCCTGTTCCCGGCCTCTTTCGGCACAAGCCCCCGCTCCGGAGCGCACCGCGGCCGGCGGAGGCTCTCTGCCGGCGAAGGTGCCGCTTCTCCGGCAAGGAAGCCTCAGCCGCTTCTCCTGCACACGGAGAGCGTGCTAGCTGCTGAAACGTGAAGAAAGAAGCTGCAGAACACTGGCACTGAGCGTGCAGCTTTCCAGCGGAGAGAAAAAGCTACTTGAACACTCTGCAAGCCTTTCCACTCCCAAAAACATGCACATGGAAGGAGCTGCTGCAAAAGCGATGCTGTGCTCGCTGCTGCTCCTCCTGAAGCTCTGGCTGCTAAATCTGAGGCTTTCCTTCCAATTTCAAGCTGCAAAGCACTTGCTGAATTGCAGGGAAAGTCCGGGAGGCATTTGCTGTGCTGGCACACTTTCTCCTTCCTAGACAGAGTGGAAAAGCTTTTCCCTGCCGTGTAGGCGACAAGAGACGCATTAGACGGGCATCCGGAGCTGTCCGAAGGTAAGCGCCTGTTCCCGGCCTCTTTCGGCACAAGCCCCCGCTCCGGAGCGCACCGCGGCCGGCCGGAGGCTCTCTGCCGGCGAAGGTGCCTCGTCTCCGGCAAGGAAGCCTCAGCCGCTTCTCCTGCACACGGAGAGCGTGCTAGCTGCTGAAACGTGAAGAAAGAAGCTGCAGAACACTGGCACTGAGCGTGCAGCTTTCCAGCGGAGAGAAAAAGCTACTTGAACACTCTGCAAGCCTTTCCACTCCCA